>NC_056732.1:118101478-118158978 GCF_019279795.1 Protopterus annectens
ATAACATTAAAGGAGAATTCACACATAGATTAAAGGAGGGGCTTGTATCATGGCTAGATTTTACTGTTTGGTTACATATATAATCAACAATTTAAAGTGAGAAATTCCTCACCATCCTCGATTCTCATTCTCTTGCTTGTTCTATGATGGTAAAAAAAGCTTCCCCGTGGCTCTCTAAAGAATCTAAAACAAAAATCACAGTCAGAAATATAGCATGGGCAATATGGCGTGCTACAAAAGACCCTATAAACCAAACCAAATTTAGACAGCTAAGAAATGAGACAAAACGAGCTATTCTATTACATAAAAAACTACTATCTCCATCTCCAACAAGGGAACCAAAATAACCCCCAAAAATTCTGGGCAGGGATAAATAAATTACTGCACCCAGGTCAAACCACCACTCCACCCCCCCTCAGCCTCTACTGATAAACTACCAACGGATGTTGCTAACACCTTTAATAATTTCTTTACTGAAACCATCCAAGCCCTTGCTAGCCAAATAACCCCTTAACTGCTCTAACCCACTGGATAGCACTCCCAGCCCTCCTTTAGCTTCCAGCCAGTCTCTACATCTTTCATTCGTTCACTACTCAAAAAATTAAAACCTACTACCCTAGCTGCAGACCTTCTCCCAGCTGAATATATGCAAAAAGATGCTGATAACGTAGTACCCATTTCCATTCTAATTAATCTGTCCATATTGGAACCCTCAGGCGCCTCTGCGAGGAAAATGTCTCGTGTCATACCCCTCCATAAAGGTGGTAACTCTATTGAGTTATCCAGTTATAGACCCATAGCCATCTTATCACCTCTGGCAAAAATAATGGAAAAATGCATCCATAAACAACTCCTGTACTTTACTAATGAGATACAGAGCATATAAGTCATATATTGTTAAAAAGGATGACAGAAAATTAATAAAAAGAAAAGGGAAGGCAGAGCATATTTGGGTAGAGTAGATAGTTAGGCAGGTTTAGTACAGTGGCATGACCAGTGTGTTTTGAGGAAAAGTTTCAGTCTCTTTTTGAAGAGCGATAAAGAGGAAAGTGAGGAAAGGTCACAGAGTAGGAGATTTCAGACTTTTCCCACAGTATTGGAGAAGAGAGAATCCCCAGCCTTGTTGTTAGATTTAGATGTTTTAACTAGAAGTTTCTGAGATGAACATAAGGACTTCAGATTATTATAGGTTGTGATGATGGTGGAGAGAGTAGGAGTATTGGAAGGTTGTTAAAGAGTTTTATGGGCAATGATTAGTTGGTGGTACTTGATCAGATTCTGTAGTTCCAACCATTCAAGCTGCTTAAGCAGTGGTGAGTTCTAAATGGGTTGCCAGTAGCAAATCTGGCTATATTATTGTAGCAGCTTTCCAACTTACTGAAGTTGTTAGATTGGTGAAAATGGTAGAGGCATAGAGGAGTGTAGAGATTAGATGAGTATGTGCAATATTAGTTCTAGCTGTAGGTGATAGGAAGGGTTTTATTCTGTACAGAGAGCCAAGTTTTTTGTTGACAGATTTAATAGTGTTGTTGATGTGTATGTCAAAGGAAAGATTGTTGTCAGTGGTGACACCAAGTGGCTTGGTAGTTAGGTCGGGTGATATAATGGTGCCATTAGTGGAAGAAACAGAAAAATCTATGGGGGAGGACTTAAGATTTGGATTGAAAAGGTGGAGTTTAGTTTTGGGGGGGTTTAAGAGTAGGCAATGATGAGTGAACCATTGTTCCACAGTGTTAAAAACTTTTTGGGTAAGGGAGTGAAGGTCAGAGGTGGTTTTAGCGGAGCATACAAGTGTGGAGTCATCAGCATATTGTATGCAAGTAGCTTGGGGAATTGCTTGATGAAGGTCGTTGATGAATATGGAGAAAAGGAGAGGTCCTAATATGGACCCCTGAGGTACACCGAGGTTAACTGGTAGGTGGGTAGATAGAGTGTTGTGCCAAAGTACAGCCTGTTGTCGTTTAAGTAGGATTGGAACCATTTGATAGAGAGTACATGTAAGGACAGGGATTTGAGGATATCTATCAGAATTTGATGATTTACCATATCAAATGCTTTGGACAGATCATTAAATAGTGCTGCAGAGAGCAAATTGCAGTTACGGTTTTTGTTAATACAATCTGTAAAAGAAAGGTGGGCAGTGGTAGTGCTATGGGAAGGTCTGAAACCATGTTGACCGCTAGAGAGCAAGTTATTGTTGATTAGGTGGTCTAGCAATTGCCTATGTATGCATTTCTCCATAATCTTTGCCAAAGGAGAAAGAAGAGCTATGGGACGATAGTTGGAGAATTCAGTGGAGTTGCCACCTTTGTGAAGGGGGATAATATGGGAGACTTTCCAGATACTAGGGATGTGGCCTTCAGTAATAGTTCTATTGATAAGAATGAAGATGGGGTAAACAATCGCTTTGGCAGATTTCTGTGGGTATTCAGCAGGTAGTTGGTCTGCTGAAGGAGAGCATGGTTTAAATTTTTGGATTAGGGCAAGAATATGGGTTGTTGGGACTGGTTGGAGAAGACATGGTGGGGTGAAATTTTGTTGTAGGTAGGTAGGTAAAGTAAAATTACTAGATGATAACTGACTGACTAGTGTTTGGATAGCATCAGTAAAAAAGGAATTGAAGGCACTGGCAGTATACATGGGATTTTCATGGTCAGTATTTTGTGAGTTTGGTGTACTGAATTGACCTGGATGGAGTAATTGGTTGATGCTCGCCCAGAACTTTTGTGGGTTATTATGGTTAGCCTTCTGAAATTGAAAGTAGTAGTTTCTTTTATCTGATAGTATAGCTTTCTTAGTGTTATTTCTTAGGTCTCTGAAATATTGTTGGTCAACAGGATTTTTGGTAATTCTCCATTTAGCCCAGTATTTATTTCTGAGATGGATTTTATGTTTGGTTTCTTTAGAAAGCCAAGGGGCGGATTTGGTCTTGAGTCTGATTGCACGGGTTGGGGCATGGTGATCAAGAATGGCTAAGAAGTTTGAATTAAAGTATTGAACCGCTTCTTCTAGAGGGAGGTAATTTAAGGGAGACCAATTGCATGCTCTAAGTTCCTTTTGGAAGAGATCAGGGCTGAAGTTCTTTTTGGATCTGATATTCCTGATAGTGGTAGGAATGGGAGAATAGGGTTTATGCCTGATGATATAGGTGAGTGGTCACTTATGTCATCAGGAAGGGTTCCAGATTCATATATTTGGGGATGGTTGTTTATCAGAATCCAGCCTAATGTTCTTTCTTTCTTGTTGTGTTTGTTTATCTTGGTGGGGGAGGTGATGGTTTGGGAAAACCCATAAAGGTTAATGTGGGTGGTAGGGTGGCTGCTGCTACAGCAATTCCAGTCAATGTTTATATCACAAAGGTATATAGTTTCTTGGGGCAAGTTTTGAGATAACCAGCATAGGATATTTTCCATGGTGGTCTTGTTGTTACCGGGGGTAGATACATACAGATAATATAGATGGCTTTGACATTAAGTTCAAGTTTGGATATGAGAATTTCTGCATTGGTATTAGGTGGTGGTTTAATGTCATAAGTGGTTAATTGTAATCCTGATTTAAATAGAATAGCAACCCCCCATCCTTTTTGGCTACACAGTCGAGTCTTAGAATATTATACCCTGGTGGGATGACTTCATTGTCTTTGGTTGCAGGTTTTAGCCAGGTTTCTGTTAAACAAAGAATGTCAAAGGAGTAGACCTCTAAGAGGGCATGGAGTTGAGCTATTTTATTGTTAATGCTTTGAATATTAAGATGAGCTACAATGATTGAATTAGATTGTCTAGTGATGGAAAAATTAGTGGATTGGTTGGGGTTGGGGAGAGAGATTGGGGTTATTGGGGCTGGGTTTGGGTGAATGTCTCCATCTTTTAATAAGTGGAGTTGTTTGAGATAGTATGGACTAGGGAGTTTGCTATTAGTGAGTAGGGATCTCCTGGGATTGAGGTTGTTATATCTAATGTGGTGTATTCTGTGATATTTTGCTAGTAGGTAACTGGGAGTAATAATTATGTTGGCATGGTTAAGGAGGATGGGTAAATACAGGAAGCTGTTTTTTTTATTTGGGTGGTGGAAGTATGGAAGTAATGGAGTTTCACAGGAGGAGAGTATGAGGGCAAAAGTGAGAGGTGGAAGTAGTATAAGCATGAGAAGTAGTTGGAAATGAGCAGTAGGGTGTAATTTATCCATTTAAATGGGTGAGTTAATAATTGTGTTACTCATAGGTATGGAAGTATAGTAGGTGTGGATGAGGGGTGTGGGAGGAGATTAAGGGGAGAGGTTTGAGAAAGAAGGAGTGGAAGTAGATGAGCAAATAAAATCTTTACCTAGAGTACTGGGGGGAGGAAGGGGTGTGGCTAGTAAGTATAAGTGTAGGACCCCGGGGTGGGTGGGAATTGGGGGTAGGGAAGGTGTGGAGTGAGCCCGCAGGGCAAACGGAACTGGTAGAAACAGGTAAAGAAGAAGCTGTAGAAGAAACAGTCAGCAGTACAGGCTACAGTAGGTAAGTTTGATAAGTCAGAAGTGGGTAAGAACAGTGATGAGAGAACCTTGAAATGGTGGTAGTAGTAGATAGTATAGTATAGGGTGTAGTTGGAGGAGCTAAAAAGCAGGTCTGGGACTACAGAAATAAGGTAAGTAATACAGATCCAGGAGGATAAGAGTGAGATGAGATTGGGAGAAGGGTGCCACCTAGCTGACAGGTCTGTAATTGCAGGCAGCTATATGAGGGAGGCAGCTGTATAAAGACATGGGAAGAGTGAGAGCTAGAATGGGGAGTTACGCATAGATGGTAGAGGGGGAAGTGAGTGTTAGGTACTAAAGAGGGGGGGGTAGAGGCTGCTGGCTGTCCTGGCTCAGAACATGCTTTGGCACCTATAGCAATGGTAGAGAAATAACTGGCAGTAGTTAGACAGCAAACATACTTTTCTTGTATCCTTGAGTGGGGATGCAGGGAGTTTAAGGCTGAGAGGTGAGCCCACTGGTATTTGGAGAGGGTCCTTAGGTTCCTATAGGCTAGTGTTGGAAGCACAAGAAGAGCAGGGAAACAGAGGAAGAGAGACAAAGTAGGGGAGAGAAAAATAATAGTTATCACAAGCTAGGCTAGTGTGGTCAAGTTACACAGGATATTCACTGAGGCAATGGATAAAGATAGTAACAATACATTTCCATTTTCTTGTTGGCAACAATAGAAAAAATTATTAAACAAGAGAAATGTTCTTCTAATCAGAAACATCATCATCATCTTCTTTCGGCTGTTCCCATTAGGGGTCACCACAGCAGATCATCTGTTTCCATTTCATCCTGTCCTCTGCATCATGCTCTTTCACATCAACCACCTGCATGCCCTCTCTCACCACATCCATGAACCTTATCTTAGGCCTTCCTCTTTTCCTCTTACCTGGCAGCTCCATTCTTAGCATCCTTTTCCCAATATACCCAGCATCCCTCCTCAGCACATGTCCAAACCAACGCAATCTCGCCTCTCTTGCTTTGTCTCCAAACTGTCCAACCTGAGCTGACCCTCTGATATACTGATTCCTAATCCTGTCCATCCTAGTCACACCCAGTGCAAATCTTAACATCTTTAACACTGCCACATCCAGCTCTGACTCCTGCCTTTTCATCAATGCTACCATCTCCAACCCATATAACATAGCTGGTCTCACTACCCTCTTGTAGACCTTCCCTTTCACTCTTATTGGTACCCATCTGTCACAAATAACTCCTGACACTCTTCTCCACCCATTCCATCCTGCTTGTACTCTCTTCTTCACCTCTCTTCCACACTCACCATTACTCTGAACTGCTGATCCCAAGTACTTAAACTCATCCACCTTTACCAACTCTACTCCCTGCATCCTCACCATTCCTCTACCCTCCCTCTCATTTGCACACATATATTCTGTTTTAGCCCTGCTGACCTTCATTCCTCTCCTCTCTAAAGCATATCTCCACCTCTCCAGGGTCTCCTCAACCTGGTCCCTACTCTCGCTACATATCACAATGTCATCTGCAAACATCATAGTCCATGGGGCCCCCTGTCTGATCTCATCTGTTAACCTGTCCATCACCACTGCAAAAAGAAAGGGCTCAGAGCTGATCCTTGATGTAATCCCACCTCCACCTTAAATGTATCTGTCACTCCCACCGCAGTCCTCACCAATGTCACACTACCCTTGTACGTATCCTGTACCACTTTTACATACTTCTCTGCCACTCCCGACTTCCTCATACAATACCACAACTCCTCTCTAGGCACCCTGTCATATGCTTTCTCTAAGTCCACAAAGACACAATGCAACTCCTTCTGACCTTCTCTGTATTTCTCCAAAAACACTCTCAGAGCAAATATTGCATCTGTAGTGCTCTTTCCTGGCATGAAACCATACTGATGATCAGTAATCATCACCTCCCTTCTTAACCTAGCTTCCACTACTCTTTCCCATAACTTCAAGCTGTGACTGATCAATTTTATCACTCTGTAGTTACTGCAGTTCTGCACATCACCCTTATTCATAACGATAGGTACCAAAACACTTTTTCTCCACTCCTCAGGCATCCTCTGACTTTCTAAAATTTCATTAAACAATCTGGTTAAAAATTCCACTGCCATTTCCCCTAAGCACCTCCATGCTTCCACTGGTATGTCATCTGGGCCAACAGCCTTTCCATTCTTCATCCTTTTCATAGCTGTCCTTTCTTCCTCCTTGCTAATCTGCTTCACTTCCTGATTCACTATCCCCACATCATCCAACTTTCTCTCTCTCTCTCTCATTCTTTTCATTCATCAGCCCTTCAAAGTACTCTTTCAATCTACTCAACACACTCTCCTCACTTGTGAGTACATTTCCCTCACTGTCCTTTATCACCCTTACCTGCTGCACATCTTTCCCAGCTCTGTCCCTCTGTCTAGTCAATTGGTACAGGTCCTTTTCTCCCTCTTTAGTGTCCAATCTCTCATACAACTCTCTATGCCTTATCCTTAGCCTTTGCCACCTCTCTCTTTGCCATGTGCCTCATCTCCTTATACTCATGTCTACTTTCTTCATCTCTTTGACAATCCCACTTCTTCTTCGCCAGCCTCTTCCTCTGTATACTCTCCTGTACTTCCTCATTCCACCACCATGTCTCCTTGTCCTCCTTCCTCTGTCCAGATGTCACACCAAGCACCTTCCTAGCAGTCTCCCTTACTAGCTCTGCTGTAGTTACCCAGCTATTCGGTAACTCTTCATTGCCTCCCAGTGCCTGTCTTAACTCTTCCCTGAACTCCACCTCCCAATCACTCTTTAACTTCCACCATTTAATCCTTGGCACTACTTTCACACTCCTCCTCCGCTTCTTGATCACCAACATCATCCTGCAGACCACCATTCTATGCTGCTTAACTACACTTTCCCCAGTCACCAGTTTACAGTCTCCAATCTCCTTCAGACTGGCCCTCCTACATAGGATATAATCCACCTGTGTGCATCTTCCTCCACTCTTGTACACCACCCTATGCTCCTCCCTCTTCTTAAAATACGTATTCACCACAGCCATGTCCATCCTTCTAATCAGAAACAGTAAAACTAAAGTTAGCAATAAACATTCCCTATGTGACTAGCAGTTCTCAGAGCAGCTATGCAGCTAGCCTGGGGGTTTAATACAGTTGGCATAAGGGACTGATACCCAGGTGTTCAATTTTCAGCAGTGTAGCTCCTAATACTCTACAGAATTAAGGTACCAGAAAGGTTACTTGTGGTAATTGCCAATTACCTGGAAAGAGCTAATGTCTCATTACCTGAAATACACCTGGCCTAATGGAACACAGCTGGCCTCAAGGGCAATTAGCCAATAACTGCTTATATGCAATGAAGCTCCTACAACATTGTTGTGCTTGAGGAGCACTTTATGGAGTAAAATGTGGAGAACTGAACACAAGTAATAACCTCAACAGTTCCGGTAAGCCTGTAAAGCATTTAGTGCTCCTTGGACTCTTCAGGGCAGGAGAATCGCCAATATGTACATAGTGTCGACAAATGGAAGGAAACCGCTGTGTTTATACCAGAGTTAGCTAGGTCCTTGAACACTAGCGCTATATTGACCCACTCTGGCCACTTTAAGTGATAAATGCTCTGCCGAAGGGAGGTACCTAGTTAGCTGCTAAGCAGCAGAGTAGGTACTGACATCCATTTAGAGTCTCCACATGACAGTCATAGTTAAAAAGCCATTTTCAGGCTTAGAAAAAACAATTCTACTGAATACCAAAAACAGTAAATTAAGAAAGTGGAGAACGGCTGTTCTTACCTAACTGTTCTTACCTAACTGTATCACCATTCGAGAGCCGATTACAGGCATGAGACAGTATAGTAGTAGTGCAGGCACGCTCAGAACTGGCTTCGCTAGTGCGGCATGCTAATAATTAGCCTGTTGCTACTTATTAAAGTTCCAAAATACCTTAACCATTGTTTTACAATCTGTGGAAAAATAACAAATCCACAGTTGGGTATAAGAGCAAGCTCTAATGCCCTCGCTATGCCGCCACATGGATGGCATAGTTCATAGAAGCCATATTCAACCCAGGGGAGTAATAGAGAATGTTAAACCACCCACAAAAGGTACCGCTAGGGTACGAGAGTAGCTACAGCTGTTACCGTCTTACAAATTAGACAATGTAGTTTGGGGATTGGTTTAATCTACACCATAAACATTAATTGAACTGCGCTAGCACACTACCCATGCTCAAAAAGGTACCGCTGGGTTTGAAATAAGTTCTGGACGTTATCAGCTTACAAAAAAAACAAATGAGAATAGGGGATGAGGTTAAACTATACCTCAACATCAAATAAAGTAAGCAAGCACTCTATCATTTCTTCACAAATGAGGCAGAACATAAAAATTGACCACACCGGTAGGAATACCGGCTTACTGAGAATGAGGTTAAAACTAATCTAAATCTAGACAATAAATAAGCAACGCACACACTGTATGATGCTCCACAAGAGAGGCAGGTACAAAGTAAGCTATAGAGGTATACACTTTGGTAAAAATACGCAGCAACAGCATTTACGGAGACATTGCAGATATACACATACTAGAGCAATTAAACAGCAGCAGAGTAGGCAATGGTTGTTATATACACAGTACACTCTTAAGCATGGCAGCAATTAGACTGGTGAAACAACAACACTCATAAACAATACATACCACAGGCAAGAAAGATGCTGGGAGAGGAGCAGACAGCAGCCAGGGCTTTTTCCAGATTACTAAAGATGGGCCCCACTAAACCCAGGGTATTTATGGGAGTTTTGAGGATAAAGATGGAGAGGGGAGGAGAGTAGGGTGAAAAGCAGGTAAAGGTAGGAGGGGCAAGAGACAGAGACAGACAGTATCAGAACAGACTAAGTGATATCTTGCAAGATGTGGAAAAGGTATAAGATGGAAGTGAGGTAGAAAAGGCAATGGTAAGAGACAGACAGCTGGGACCAAGGGACAGGGAGAAGGTTAGACAGTGGAGAGGTGAGAACGGAGCTAGGTTCCTAAGCAGAGGAGAAAGGACCTAGGTTCCTAAGCAGAGGACAGGTAAAGAAGTAGCTGTAGAAGAAACAATCAGCAGTACAGGCTACAGAAGGTAAGTCTGATAAGTCAGAAGTGGGTAAGAATAGTGATGAGAGAACCTAGAAATGTCAGTAGTAGATAGTATAGTATAGGGTGTAGCTGGAGGAGCTAAAAAGCAGGTCTGGGACTACAGAAATTAAGGTAAGTAATATAGACACAGGAGGATGAGAGTGAGATGAGCTTGGGAGAAGGGTGCCTCCTAGTGGACAGGTCTGTAATTGCAGGTAGCTATGCGAGGGAGGTAGCTGTATAAAGACAGGGGAAGAGTGAGAGCTATGATGGGGAGTTACACGTGGACGGTAGAGGGGGAAGTGAGTGTTAGAGAGGGGGTGTAGAGGCTACTGGCTGTCCTGCCTCAGAACGTGCTTTGGCACCTATAGCAATGGTACAGTGGTAGAAAAATAACTGGCAATAGTTAGACAGCAAACATACTTTTCTTGTATCCTTGAGTGGGGATGCAGGGAGTTTAAGGCTGAGAGGTGAGCTCGCTGGTATTTGGAGAAGGTCCTTAGGTTCCTATAGGCTAGTGTTGGAAGCACAAGAAGAGCAGGGAAATTTTCTTGTATCCTTGAGTAGGGATGCAGGGAGTTTAAGGCTGAGAGATGAGCCCGCTGGTATTTGGAGAGCGTCCTTAGGTTCTTATAGGCTAGTGTTGGAAACACAAGAGAGGGAGGAGAATTTTCTTATCCTTGAGAGGAGGATGCAGGGAGTTAAGACTGATAGGTGAGCCTGCTGGTATTTATAGGCTAGTGTTGGAAACACAAGAAGAGCAGGGAAACACAGGCAAGAAAGGCGCTGGGAGAGGAGCAGACAGCAGCCAGGACTTTTTCCAGATTACTAAAGATCAGTTTAATCATCAATCAGTTTAAGTCTAAACATTTCTGAGCATATCATATGATAGTGGTGTAGGTTCTTCAGTCAATTGATGGATACTTCTTTGGCAAATATGGATGTGCCACTACAGTTGTCTGAAGGTGTGGTAGATACAAAACCATGGCATGGAGGAAGTGCTTTCTGGGTATTTCAACAAGGCCTCAGTGATTTACATATATGGGGCTGCCTTCCAAGTGCAGAACTGCCTTAAGGTTGGTTAGCTTGTTGTTCAGACTTCTGCATTGAGCAGAGCCAGATTAATTTGATCCTGTTTTGATATTGATATGTTTGCTCTGTTGGAATATTCATTAAAAAAATCTTTGATTAAAAAGCACAAAGGGGACAACAAATGCTTTAGCCATTATGAGGAAACATTTGAGCAACAGGTGCAGACCATCTTTGCAAAGCAAGTAGGACTGTCAAATATGGTGTTCCATTCAGATACATACTGGATCCCACTAAAATTACACATTTTTTAGTCAATTCTTGAAGCCAGTCATCTTTTGTTTTCTTTGAATCTAGGCATCATACATGGAGAAGGGAGGATTCCACTCATTATCATAATATTGTCTGCATTTGTGACTTACATAGAGAGCACATGCATGTCTATGTGTCTGTCTGTCTGTCAGTATCTCCTTCAGGGTTTTTCACCTGAAGTCATTCACCCCCACATGAACAACTATCTTGTCTTAGTTATATTTGTCTGGAGCAAGGGATTTAAGGGCTATTGAGACAACTGAGATCCAGGCAGCAGAAAGGCACTAATTGTCACCCTGTCTTTGTCCAGCCTAGTGAGTGGGAAATGTGTGTCTCACAATTGAGTTGCCAATCACTGAAACACTCTTGTCTGTGGAGTGGTTTGGTGTACTGGAATTTAGACCTTTTGTCTCATGGTGACTGTTAAAGGTGAGATATGTACTGTGATTGATTTAAATTTTTTTGCTGAGACTTAATTCTTACAGGTCTAGGAGGCTTAGCTAAGGATTTATTTGAAGCACCAGCATATGACATTATATGTCAGGGTTGGGTGCACATTGTGTGGTGTGTTAGTGCAATGTTTACAGTCTATTTTTGTGAGAGTGCGACCTTCATATCAATATTTGCACCTCTGATAAACAACTACTTGTGTTTAGTAGAAGTTGACAGTCTGTGTGCATAATGCAGTTCCTGCACTGCTTTAGGATACGTAATGCTATGAGGCTGATAACGGGGGGGGATGAGAAGGATGACCTTCCACATTGTCCAGTGTGAAGTAAACCTTGACTGATTTACAGAGGGTTGCAGAGTTTAAATAAAATAAATGTATGATCTATCGAGACAGTTATAGGTTAAGGGGTAGATTATGCAGTCATGTATGTATGCCTATTTAAGTATATGCGTAACTTTGGTAAGTATGTGACTGGGGCAGCACAGCTTGGGGGCCTTATTTATATTTATTTTCAATCAAACATATTTACTGGTGTCCATGCCTCTCCATTGTACCTCATTATGAAGAACATTCTTCATTTTAAAAGTCCATGCTCCACATTATTCCATACTGAGAAGGTCTTTTACGCAATCAGTGTTGAAGATTTTTTTTAATAAAATCTATGTTAAATAATACTGAATCATATTGGTGCTGCGGTAATGTTGTCGCCGCACAGCAAGACGTTGTCCCGTTCGATTCTCAGGTAGAGCACCTTCTGTGTGGAGGCATGCGTGAATGGGTGTGTGTCAGGGCTGGTAACTCAGCACGTAAAAATCCACTACCAAACATTAGCGGACCGGAGTTCTGCTGTGGCGACCCCTAACCGGAATAAGCCGAAAGACACAACATTAATTCAAAAAAATGCCTTTAGTAAGTGTAAAATACATTTAACCACTCTGTGAGCTTCCTAGTCAAATTTGTTAAACTATTAATAAGTGCTCTGCATTTTTCCAGTTTATTCAACATTATGAAAGGTAGTGTTCCACGTTTTGGAGAGGGAAGGTTGCGAACTAAGCTGGCCTTCTTCATGCTTTTTGGTCTGCTTACTGCATGGATTTTTCTTAACTTCAGTCTCATGTCTCACGGCTCTCAAATCTGCACTTTGCTTTTGAGTCTATTTAGGCTGACAAGCAACTTTTATAACCTTCCCTAATGTTAAGCTTTGTTCTAACTGCAACCTTTTGAAATGTTCAATGTCCGCAATATCAGTGACAACTTTTTTCTATTTGCTCATTTCTTGTGCCCTCAGACTTGCATGCAAATGTATCACAAATGCTTCTACAGACTCACCTCTTGTCTCTGCAAATTCATAAAAGCATGCTATTTCATATATTATATGTCTTTCAGGCACACAAATTCCATCTAGCTTTACTATGGCTGCATCAAATGTTAAGGTTTGTGCCTAAGCAAATGTAAAAGTACCAAAAATCAGTTCAACATCTCTGCCAGTAGCATAAAGTATGAGTTTCCCTTTGTCCAACCTGTCTGCTCTTTTCTAAATTCTGACCCTTTGCTTCTCCCTTTTTAATGTCTCCAAGTAATACCATGATGGGAACAGACCCCATTCCTAAGTCAAAGTATGGTTAAAGTTCCTGAAATTAGTATTGTTTCAAACTTTGATGTTGGCCAGAACAGCTCTTCGCAGCAACCACAATGTGCCCATTATTGACTACTCCTGCGATTTGTATGGAGTTACATTTATCAGTAACATAAAAAGAATTTACAATCGTACTTTGATATAAGACCCTTGCTCCTACTATTGGAGCTGTCTGGGTATCCTTCTTCCACATTGCCCTTGTTTCTGCCTGCAGATCCTGGTATGCGTCTCTCTCTGTATGTAAGCCAGTGTAGTCACCGAGTTTACAATTTCAATGATCATTGCTTTTTACACTCCCTCTTGCTCAAATGCTTTTATACCCCATTCATGTCCGAGGCTGATGTTTTCTTGGTGCTGCAGATTTATCAAGACCAAATGACATCTTTATAGCTATCTGAAAAGTTTTAACCATTTGCAGTTGTGCATTGTGGCCATGACAATGGTTATAAAGTCATAAATATGGCTGTAGTCAAGTTCAATTTGTTATTTTTAATGTTGTTTTTCTCTCTCGAACTAATTTTTCACCAGTTGTCAAATTGTCTAAGTCAATACTATACTAAAATGCTGGTAAAGTCATTGGTAGGGGCTTTATTTGGCACTTCTGTGCAGTTTCTCACCAGTCTGAATGTTTCCTTATGGCACTGGTGGAGATTTGTTTTCACTTTTTAGGTAAAAGTGTCCTGTTGTTGCACTGTGTTGTGCTCCATGTCATATTTAAAACCGAGACACTCTGGAGATCAGGATTATCATGCATTTCCATACCAGATGCACACACAAATGCTGCACAGCAAAATGCATGTCAGCTATTCACAACTGCTCAATACTGCCCATGCATTATGGGAAAACTCCTTTAGGTTTACACCATGTCTGGTCTAGAAACAATCCTATAGATCATGACAGTGATCAATTATCACCACAAAAAACACTATTTTATTATCTGTATAAGGTTATGTACATTCTTGGAAGTTAACCAGTAAGTTAAATTGCAAGAGCAAACAGCTTCAAGTTAACAAACTGTGATTGGTTTAGCACTGAGAGATTATGTCAATTTAAGAGGCAGGCCCAACTCATAATCCATCAGGTCGAGTATACTCTGTCATCTAGTAGGTTTGCTTACGAGCTGCACAAGGGTGTTTTTGTTTATAAAGTCTAGGAATTTTCGGACATGTCACTGGAAGTATTTATCCCAATTTATTAAATGGTAACTAAAGTCACCCAAAGTAAAGGAGTTTTTTTTTCTCTAAAGTGGTTATCAGTGGACAAAGCAGGAGTTCTTTAACAAGCTATTAACTGGTAATGAATCCTATCTAGAGTAATATTTAATTCAATTACTTCATTATGTGGGTCCTTAGGGATCTCCCTGGAGGTAATATGTTACCCGACAAATATGGAGACTCTATCACAATTGCCAACAGGCCTGAAAAATTTAAAAAAAAAAAAAACTGGTATAGAAGGAATGCTTTACTATAGCAACACATTAGTTGTGCCAAATATTGACAGAGTTTTTGATGGAGTGTTACAATGTGAGAGGCCTCCGAAAGACATGCGTGAATGGGTGTGCCTTCGCTGAAGGTTGGGCTTCGGGCTGGCAACTCAGCACCATAAAAATCTACTGCCAATCATTAGCGGACTGGAGTTCCACTGTGGCGACCCCTAACTGGGAAAAGCCAAAAAGGCAATACAATATGAGAGGAAGGAAAGAAAGAGAGCTAGATGGAGTGCAGGTTGTGCATGTGTATTAAGTTCAAAGGTTCTTAAGTGATTACTACTGTCATGTCCCTAGGGTGACTTTTCAAGTCTAGCCATGCATCCCAAGTACCTGATAAGTTCTGATACCCTGGGGTTATTTTAATGGGTGAATGTTAATGGGTGAATGTAGGCTTGGGCAAGAGTGGTCAAGCATTTACATGGTGCCTTTGTCTGATACAGGCATAGGTGCCAGACCAGGAATACATTTCGGATTTCCCATCCACTGATCCACATTACACTTGAATTTGGTTATGGAAGAACTCTGCTTCAGATAAATGTGAAGCCTGGTCCAGAGAAGGGGTAGTCTCTGAGACACATACTTGTCCCTCCAACATGTCCTATTTATGTTGCAGATGAGGTTTAGGTCCCTAGACTGGATAATTCATAAGCTATTTGTTTTACAAATGTGCAAAAGGTCCATCAGATTGGGATCAGTGGATGCTTTGTAGGTCAGGCATAGATCGTCTCTTGGAGGAGACTGAGCACAGGGACAGGATTTGAGGAAGACTGCATAGGACATGTTATGTATGCCCTGTATTTTTTCTTTTGAAGAACATCTGTGGCTGCTGCAGTTGTTGCATATGCCTGTTCAGGTACATACTGAAAGGGGTGTTATACTCGATGACTGGTCTGATGATGGCTGATTACAACATAAAAAAAGACATCCTTGGTTTTACATGAAATACATTTATTTGTAATTTGCGCAGTGTAGAATTATTTCCTTACGACCCTAGACACATGATGGTCAAATACCAGGTTACTGTCTACATATTCCCAAATCATTGACCACTAAGTCTACTGTTAAGGGTGTATTGTCATTGTGGTAGTTTCCAGTGGCAATCTTCTTCCCAAAGGGTAATATTATGCATTTCTTGGCATTGAGTTTTAGATCGTGGCACAGGCACCAGTTATTGGTCTGTGTCTGGCCTTCTTCTATGACTGGGTCTGCTTTGCAATCATCTGCAAACCTGGCCAGTCAGAGACCCTTGATCTTGGTCTTGATTTCAGAGAAGTGGATGCCAAAAAGAAGCACCGCCAGCCCTGAGCTTTGTTTAGTGACAGGACTTTTTGTAAACGTAGACTCCAGTATCATAACTTCTTGGGTCTTATCTTTTAAGCTAGCTGGCTATCCAGTGGGTGATATAGGGGTTTATACCTAATTTCATGAATTTTTCTACAATTATGGAGTATGGCATTGTGTTGACTCCTTTGGCCATGTCAAGGTAGGCAGTATGACTATTTTGCCCTTGTCCATTGCATTGATGACCTTTTCAAAGAAGTCCACCAGATTGAGTAGATATTACCTACCTCTAACAAAACCAAATTGGGGAGGATTCAGTCTCTGAAGGTTTCCCATGTCATTATTTAGCTTTTCCATGATAATACTTTCCATGGCTTTACATATGAAATTAGTCAGATTTATGGGTCTGTAGTTACCTGGGTCCTTAGATGGGCTATCCTTGTGCAGAAGGATGCGGTCCTCTACTCACTTGGCATGAAACCTATCTGGAAGCTACAGTGATTCTAGTGGTCACAGTAAGTTGTGTTGCATGCAATTAAGGAAGCATCGTTGGGTAATATCAGGACCCATCAATGCATTGTTCTTGGCCTTGGAGAATGCATTATGAACCTTTCACTAGTGATAGTTGGGGCAGATATGGTCGAGGGCATTTCCAGAGGGGTGCTTGGGGAGGAATTGGTGGTAAATTTGTCAGCCAGTAGATTTAATATGCCTTTCAACTCAATATAGGTGGTTCCATTTACAATTAGTGTGGCACATTGTTGTGTGTTGCCTCTTTTGTGGATATAGCTGAAGAATACCTTGTGATTGGCCTTGATCTTAGAGGCTGTTTTTACCTCAATTTTGGCTTTGTACACTGGATTATCCTCCTGAGTTGCTTGTTTAGATTGATCAGGGAGTTTTTGTCTTGATGGACATTGCACGTCCTAATTTTTGCTATGATTTTCTTTCTTTTGATATACAGGCTATTCATTTTGGGAATCCACCAGGGTGGCATTTTTTTAGTTTGTCCTGTGTTTATTCTGTTTAAGTAGGCTGTCTCTATGCAGCCATTAACATGATTATACAGGACTTTTGTGAACAGTTCTACATAGATGGCAGTACTCTGTGTTTTTGGAGGAGCTTGACATTTTTCTAGGGTGTCATTTAATATAGGAAGTTTACCTTAGAATAATTCCTACAAGTTCCAGGGTTAGTTGGAGTCTTGGGTTTTATTTTTATTTCAAAGGAGTTAGCCTTGCGGTCTGTCCTGACCACTGAAGACATTGCACTTGGGGGGTGGGGTTTAACAAAGTTAGATTTTCTTGGGTTGGTTTTGATGCGTCAGAAGGTCTATCAGGCTGGCAATGCCTAAAAAAGGCACTATAATGGTGAACAAGGTTTTAGCCAATATTCAAAAGCCTGGAGGGGACAGGTGCAGACTGTCCCTCGCAAAACAGTGTGGCCTGACAACCATATCCTCCCAGGCTGACAAATATTGTACACCCTTCAAATGACAATGAAAGCTAAACCAATTATTAAAGTTAATTATCCACTTTTCATATTGTGCATCATCCACTCTCTATTAAGCTCTCATATTCTTCTAGCTGTTGTCCGTCTCCTTCCTCCTGCTTCATTACAAAAGCTTAATAGCCTACTCAAAAACTTAACAGCCTCTGTTTAGAACATCAAAAATGTTATTCTTCTTGGTGGCTTCTCATTGTATTTAATCTCACACAACTGATCTCTGAATCCATCGGACTATCTTCCTCATCACATCACTCACTACTTGATGTAATGATCACAGAGATACCCCCACTTATTTCTCATCTCTAGCCACCCTCCCACCCAAAGTGATTACTGTCATATAAGCTTCAACATCCATTTTGATTGCAAAAAGTCCCCTCCAAAACTCATTACATTCCGCTGTAAGTTTCATATAAACATTACCACACTAAAATATATATATTCTCTCTCAGCTGGGTCCCTATACCCTCCTCCTCAGACCCTCACAGTGCTGCTCAACTCTTCTCCCAACTTCTTTCTACTCTACAAGACTCTTCCTTAATGTTACAAGACTGTACAAGCCCAAGAACACCTGCCTCACTTACAAACTCAAAACCCTCCTAACTCTCAGAGACAAGGTATGGCAGTCCTTGAAGTCTGGCCCAACTCCTCCTTCCAGACAACATCACACCCTCTTTAGAAACCTGTCCAAGCAAGCAATTAGACGTCATAAGAGCCATTACATGAGAACACAGTAATCAAAAAATGTTCTCTCCCCTAAACAATTCTGGGCAGAGATCAACCAGTTAACAGGTAGTAAAGGTCCTCACAGTGCTCACTCTTCTTCCTCTTCTCTCTCATTCTCAGACTTTAGTAGTCACTCCTCCAGCCTCCCCTCCATTAGCTCATATACTTCACTTTCTCATTCAACCTTTCCCTCACTCCTCAAGACTCCTGTTTTTACTTTAAAGAAATTGTAACCAAAGATATTATACCCCTCCTTGAAAACCTAAAACTAGACTCTCCTGACGTAATAGATACCATCTCCCCTGTTCATATTCCAGAGTAGGGAGTACATTGCTACTCCTCTGCTACATATCTGCAACCTTTGGTTAACACAAAATGAATGCCCAGTATATGGAAACTGAAAAATCATATCTCTGACCAAAAAATCCAACCTCGAGCTACCTAGTATTTACTGCCCAGTCTCCATCCTTCCTACCCTTGGGAAAACCTTAGAAAAATGATTTATAACCATCTCTCAAAATGCATAGGTCAGTATTGCCTTCTGACTTCCAAGCATAATGATTTCTAGTATGGCTACAGAACTTCATCTGCACTTTGGATGGCCAACAACATCAAATGTTCTGGCAAGTAAGGTCTACAAATATGGCTCTGGTAAGGCCTTTGTCCATAGCTAAAATGGTGTGATCAGTGAAGGTCCAATCATATTTAACCACCTCACTGACACTGGGATTGGCCCCAAAGCTAGTCTTGGTTCTAAAAGTCCCTATCCAACAGACATTTCTCAGTACATTTTAACAATAGTATATTAGCCACCACTTCCTTATTTAAAGGAGTCCATCAAAACTCTACACTCTGGCCCCTCTTCTTTTCTCCACTTTTATAAATATGGTAACACTCTATCTTCCCCAACTTCTAGTCTTGTACACAGATGACATGGTTATTTCACACTCCAACCACACAACCCATTCAGTTCAACGTAATCTGCAAAAAGATTTCCTCTTCCTCATTAACTGGCTAATTGGGAAAAAAATTACTTAACTCCTCAAAAAGTAAAACTATTTAGAACCTCTGCTGAAAAGCAAAAGAAATCCAACACACTTCTTATTCATGACCATCTTAACAATGCCACTGTGCATGTTAACACCTTCAGATGCCTAGGAGTCTAACTTTATTCCTCATTTAATTTCCACCATCACATGGAAAACACCAATAGAAAGATAAACTGCCTGTTCTTCTGGGCCAACAAAAGTTTCTCTTTCCACTCCTGTTCAATAAGAAATGCTATTGTCAAAGGGATTCTTCTAGCCCAGTTTGAGTAGTGCCTACCTCTTGTGGCATCTGCCTCCAAAAGAAACTCTGCCACCATCCAAACAATCTCCATCTCCATATGCCACTTCATTACCCTCACCCCAAAGTATGAATTTCACTGTCTTAAACTAGGCAAAGCCAAATGTCTGCCAATTCAACAACAAGACAATTTACTCCTTGACTCCAAGTTTTATGTCTCCTGAAAGAAAACTCCTGCCCTGCCTCTTTCCTCTAGCTTAATTAAACAGCCTCCTTCATTTAGCCTTAGATCTTGTAGCCACTCAGGGCTTCTCTTGCAAGCACTTATAACCGGAGTGCAGTGCTCTAACCACTCCCTGTCCACCTCTGGACCCAAGCTCTGGAGGGATCTTCCCACAAATTTTAAAGACCTCTCTAACTATTCCTTCTTTTGGGCACAACCTAAGGAATATCTCACACCACAGGTTGATAATAAATGCTCTGCTAAAGATCACATAACTTACTCTCCCTAACTTTTGACACATACCATCTATTATTTTCACTGTAGTATCTCTTCTCTAACTCCTAACATGTTGCTGTCCTAATTGATGTGAATATTGTACATAGTGGTTTTTGTTGACTACCTTCTTAAATCATTTTGCTGTTGTATATTAACTATTACTTTGTTTTTAGTGTGCTCTTTTATTGTGTAAATTATTTTTAATTATTAATTATTTCCAGTCACTGTGAATTCACATTCAGGGCTGAGACTGAAATTGAACCAATGGGGATCAGTGCTCTACCCCAGTTAACAAATTGCATAAAGAAAGAAAGAATAAATCCTTGGAGAAGGTAGAATGCTAAGCTTATACTGGCCTGGAGGAGACAGTCTGAGAGCTCCATCATGTCTCTTCATATAGTTTGGGGAGATAAGTATCAGGTCTTTAACATCTGCATAAACTGTGATCAAGTCATACTAGTACTTGTCGTTCAATGACCTGAGTGTGTGCATGATCTGGCGGATCCTGGCTCCTTGTAGGCTGCTGACTGTGAGGGACATCTGTGTGCCTCACAGTGGAGTCTCCTATGTTGAAAATATTGGTTGTGTGGTGGTTTGCCTTATGGCATTAGAAATGTGGACATCATGAGACATGGCTGTATTTGCTGTGGTGGGTGCTGTTTTGGTAGAATGCTTGTGATGTTGTTGAGGATACTAATAAGTGCAATGTTTGGGAGGCCTTTAGGGTTTAGGAAGATTACATTTAAGAGTCTCAGCATAAGTGAGTCTATGTGTGATGGGTGTGGTAGGTGTGTTTTTGACAACCTACTTGGTATTATATGTTCCTCTATGCGACAGCCTTGCCTCCAGTGACATTGCGTAATTATATCTTTCACATACCATATTGGTTAGTTTAAGAATTAGGTGGTTGTCAGTAAACATGAGACAATTAGCCGCTTTGTGTCAGGATGCCCACATCCATCAAACTGGCTGTGTAGATAATAGGAAAGTAGATATCCATGCTTACAGATCTTTATTATGTGAACTTCAAGGGGGGATGGTGCAAAAGGGGTTTACAGCTGGCAAGCTTTGCTAAGAATCAAGACTAAGACTTAAGTCATAAGGTGGTGCTCCTCAGTGTGCAAACTGGATGTTTTGTGCAACTAAGTACTGAGGTCATTTTAGAGGTAGTGTTATAGGAACATTTCAGCTGTAAGTGTCTGCATCAATACAGGACACTGTTAAACACCAGTGAGCGATGCCAAGCCTCACACAAACACAACACATTTATACAGGCTCAAAAAAACAGTAAACGTGCAAAACAGCACACTGGCCAATCACAGTAAACACACTTTAAGATTTTGTAAAAGTTCAAGAATTTCATGTTGGTGTTGGGATTTTGCATAGCTAAGTATTAGCAAATAAATATCTATATTTGGTTTCAGAATATGAACACACACCTATTGCTAGCAGTTAGTATGAATGACGGACAAGATGGCTTTGCCATATGAATTAGCATTAACATAAGTTTTCTAATACAGGAAACACCATTTCATCAGACTAGATGTAGAAAAGTAGAATATTTCTTGCCAGACTGTTGGACTGACATTAATGGGCACTATTTGTTGTCTGCCACATTTCTTCACACTAAAACATTACAAGTGAAATGTAACTGGCTGACAAAGTTCGCAAATGATTGCAAGTTGGGAGCTATTATTAACTCCCCAAGTGATGTTGACATCCTGCAGAAAGGCCTGAATGAGACCAATGACTGGTGTCAGAACCATGGCCTTAAGCTCAATGCCAAAAAGTGTGTCTTCATCCCATTTGGGGAAAAACCCGGTTCCCTTGAATTACCACATTGATGGTAGTCCACTGAACACAGAAGGCGTTATAAAGATCTTGGAACACAGGTTGACAGCAACCTCTCTTTTGACCACCATGGTGCCACTGTGGTCAGAAAGTCCTTCTATGTGACACATCTCATTACAAAGGGTTTTGTATCCAGGAAAAAAGAGTGCATTGTCTCCCTCTACTCTTCCCTCATTAGGCCAATCATCGAATACAATGTCCCATTTGGCATGTACCTCACTAGACACCTGCAACAACTGGAGACCCCGCAAAATTACCTCACAAAGAGGATCCTAGGCCTTACACACTTGTCCTATATGGACAGACTAAAAAAACTCCAACTATTCTCTGTCTCATATCGCCTACTTAGAGGCGATCTCTGCTTGACTTAAAAGCCATGTCTGACCCAGCTCTGTTAGAAATGCTACATCTAAAGAAATCCCAATCGCTCCACACCACACGTTCCAGGGACCTCAACCTCATTACCACAATCAACAGAACATGCTGGAGAGACAGGTTCATAACTCAGAGACTGCCCATGCTATGGAATAGACTTCCCATACATGTCAAGCAGAGCACCTCACTGGCCCTCTTCAAGAGAAATCTTGATGAGTGGATGGGAAATAGAAAATTCACGCCGGGGATCAGTCCAGTGACTCTACTCAACAGAGGCACTAGGAACTAAGGTTGGGTGGCATGATGCCAGGGTAATCCTATGGGCTAGGCTTGTAAAGGCTCCAGGGCCATTAGCCTAGTACACACCTATGAACCTATGTAGAGTTTCATCATCATGGCCATGTTGTACATTACTTATGACATTTATTAATATGGCACATTAATGAGCAGAATGGCTTTTCTGTCTAGGAAACACTTTCAGTCAGTTGGCTAAAAATTCATAGGTGCAAGGGCTGAGAAAAGTGACTGATGGTCCTTCAAAAAAATATAACTGTGAAATAACATTTAGTATTCCTCAGTTCTGGAAAATTCTCGTAACAGTCATAGACAAGAAAGAATCACTTTAGAACAGGAGAGTGAAATTGCTGAAGTGGCTGCATCAGACGTCACGAGCAGAGATTTAGGTGTGTCGTCTTAAAGGAAAGGAGTTAAGAGGAACAGAGTAACAGAAATGCTTCAATACTTCAACTAATGGAGTCCAAGAAATGTACTAACTTTCAAAAGATAAGTTTTATGTGAGAATGAACAGAAGGATGCAGTATGAAGGTCTATTAGACTAGTAGTAGAAGAGATAGTCTATGTACTGTTACTTTGGTTCTGCGGTCATGGGTGATGGCCCTCAATCTTCCCTTGTAGTCTGCAGTCCAAGGGGTGATAAAGGGGAGTGCAACCCTCCTTTTTAGAGTCAACGCCATGCTTGAGTCCTGAGATTTCAGTGCCATATTAGCAATTTATTGAGTCAGTTGCACCCCCTCTTTTGTAAATTCCTATGTCCACCACTGTGCTTTACAAATTTGAGCAGTGCTCCCAGGTCATCCACAAAAATGAGGCATTTGTGCCTTGTGACCTTATTTGGTTAGTAAACAAATTCAAGAAAAAGCTTGATAATGGATAGCTCAGTGTAATCCAGAAAAGTATTATTCACAAGAGCATAAAACAAATGAAAAAGCTGCCTGAGGAGATTATGGGGCAAAAATGGCAAGGGATTTAAAAATGTGTATTTATTTGTTTATTTGACATTTGTTTACTAAGGAGGTCTGAGTAGGCTTAGTAGCCCATTTGTAATGGAGGCCCG
Source organism: Protopterus annectens (assembly GCF_019279795.1). Classification (NCBI taxonomy): domain Eukaryota; kingdom Metazoa; phylum Chordata; order Ceratodontiformes; family Protopteridae; genus Protopterus; species Protopterus annectens. The sequence continues at coordinate 118,124,878 of NC_056732.1, forward strand.
AGGAGAAAACTCCACATACAAAAAAGTAAAGTGCCTTACATTACATTGTATCTGTTTACAGAGATATTTACATTCTGTTTACCCTTTTAAGAATATGACAGAGCCAAGTTATTTTAGAGTGTGTAATAGTATAACAACATACCTAAGAAGCATTTGTTAGAAAAATAAGACTCATTGTCATTGGTGTAGTCCAACAACACTCAGTGGTTACATATGGCACGACTTTCATGACAAGTAAAACTTAGACTAAACTAAAGAGGAAACTATTGGATTAAGATGATATTAAACAGCACAATCTCAAAGATTACAGCAGGTATAGTGCAGTTATGGATTAGGATGGAAGGAATTGGATGAAGATGAAATTAATGAAGTAAGTAGTAGGACAGATATATTTTCAGGGTGGGAAGAATTAAGGTGTGATTTAACTGGATTTTATAGATTAGCCATTTAGCAGAAGAATCTGGTAGATAAGATGGGCCACACAGTTCTTACCTGCTAGCAGTATGTACATTTCTAGGTTTACTATCCAGAAAATGAGCATTTATACATTAGAAATGCAGGGATCTCAAGGCAGACGCATTGAACTATGCAACACCGATCAGGTACAACCCTGAAATTGTACTGAATCGCAAAACACCTTGCTCACATGAACACAGGAACAAGTGTTAACGTGTCCTTCAGAAGGGCAAAAATTGTAATTTTGTAAATCCTTTTTTATTCATGGTTCTGACATTTGCTTGATAAAGTTTGATATTTTTATGCCGCTTATCACTTTGTTTACACACTGCCTCTGCAGCTTCTCATGTTGCTGTGAGTGCTTTGCTGTCTCTTTTGCTACAGGGCAATTACTTTTGTTTTCCCTGTAATATCGCTTTCTGATGTGTTGAGTAGCAGTTCTACCTTAAATTCAGTAGCAGCACCCACTGTTACATCTCTGCAATGCTGTTCGTTGTCATTTCAGAATCTTTCCAGACTTCCTTCTTAAGCATTTGAATTCTCTGAATGATGGTTTTGGTGACCACGAGAACAAAACTCTAGCACAAACATGTTGCCATAAAATTGAGTGGAATTTCCAAGAGTTTCTGAGATGGAGAAGTTAACTGACATTTTGTTATTGTCCAGTCCAATGTAGCTACTGTTCATCTGTTATCTACTCTTGAAAGAGACATTATAAGAGGGACATAACCAAGTGCAAAGTATTTATTAATTCCTTTATTGCTGTACTGAAGTTTAAGAAATACTGAAATTCCCAGATCACATATATATATATATATATATATATATATATATATATATATATATTAGTGTGTGTGTGTGTGTGTGTGTGTGCACGCGCAACTCTCAGAGATTTTATAGTACATAGACGGGGGGAGTGATACTAATCACTTTGCCTGGATTTTTGCGCTAGTAGCACTGCTTGTCTTCCAATCCTGTCTGGATAAAAGCTTGTGAACTACAACTGCATCTCAACCAGCTCCATTGGCTGTGTGGTCTTTACGTTATGCTGATTACCCAGGTATGCACAGTTTATTTGGACAAATGGTTCCAGCCACATTGCTCAGACTGACTGAACATTTGGTTGTTATGTGGAGAACCACTATTTGAAGTCTGCTGTTTTATTACATAAGCAACTTAACATTCAAATACAAAATGTTAACATCTGCTGTCTGCTTTAATACATTTTCCTACACAGTATAGGTTCATAGGTAGGTACTAGGCTACTGGCCCTAGGGCCTATATAAGCCTAGCCAAAAAATGTACCCTGGCTTTCACCACCCAAGAAAATTATTTTCCTGTGGCCCTGTCGAGCAGAGCCGCAGAAGTGATCCCTGGGATGAATTTCCTATTCCCCATCCAATCATCAAGATTTTTCTTGAAGAGTGCTAATGAGGAGCTCTGTTTGACAGATAGGTAGTCTGTTCCAGAGTATGGGAAGTTTCTGGGACAGGAAGCTATCCCTCCAGCATGTTCTGTTTATTGTGGTGACAAGGTTTAGGACCCTAGAGCGTGTAACTCGGAGGGATTGGGATTTCTTTAAGTGGAGCATGTCCAACAGCTCTGGGTTTGACATAGCTTTGTATGTTAGGCAGAGATCTCCCCTGAGTAGGCGATATGCGATGGAGTAAAGCTGTAGTTTTTTGAGACGGTCTGCGTAGGGCATCTGTTTGAGGCCAGTAATCCTCTTTGTGAGGTATTTCTGTGGTCTTTCCAGTTGTTGTAGATGTCTTGTGAGGTACATACCAAAAGGGGCGATGTACTCTACAGTGGGTCTAATGAGTGATGAGTAGAGGGGTGAGATGAGCCACGCAGAAGGATTTCCTGACCACTGTGGTGATGTGAATATCAAAGGAGAGACTACTGTCCACCTGTGTCCCAAGGTCTCATCACATTTTTGGCATTAAGTAGACTACCAGCTATGTGGTAGTTTGTGGGTACAGAGTTTTTACCAAAGGGGATGACAATACACTTTTTGGCATTGAGCTTCAGGCCATGGCTTTGACACCAGGCATCTGTCTCAGTGAGGCTCTTTTGTAGTATGTCCACATCATTAGGAGTTTCGATTATGGCTCCTAGTTTGTAGTCATCTGCAAACTTTGTTAGCCAAAGACCTTCTGTGTTAGCCTGCACTTCAGAGAAGTAGATACCAAACAGGAGAGGACCCATGACTGAACCCTGTGGTACTCCACTTGTCACTGGTCTGAAGTCGGATTTGGAATCGGCTACTTTCACAGTGTGGGTTCTGTCTGTGAGCCAGTTGGCAACCCATCTTGTGACATAGGGATTTATACCTAGTTTAGTGAGCTTATCTATAATTCCAGAGTGAGGGATGGTGTTGAAAGCCTTGGCGAGATCTAGATAAGCTGTGTGAACCACTTTACCCTCATCTATGGCATTGGTGACTGCTTCAAAGAAGTCAATCAGGTTTAGGAGAAATGATTTGCCTTTTACAAATCCGAACTGGGTAGGGTCCAGAGTTTGGAGATTACCAATGTCTTTGTTTATGAGTTCCACGATAATACGTTCCATGGCCTTGCAGATCAAGGTCGTCAGGCTAATGGGGCGGTAGTTCCCGGGGTCCGTCGTGGCTCCCCCTTTGTGGAGTGGGATAACCGTCGCAGTGCGCCATTCAGTGGGTACAAAGCCTGAGGTGAGGTGAGAAGCTGCAGAGGCAGTGTGTAAACAAAGTGATAAGCAGCATAAAAATATCAAACTTTATGAAGCAAATGTCAGAACCATGAATAAAAAAGGATTTACAAAATTACAATTTTTGCCCCTTCTGAAGGACACGTTAGCACTTGTTTCTGTGTTCATGCGAGTAAGATGTTTTGTGATTCAGTACAATTTCGGGGTTGTACCTGAAAGCGATATTACAGGAAAAACACAGTAATACAGTGAAGACTGTTAGGCTCTGTTTAATGCAATGTCTTTAGAGCAAGTCTTTAAGTATCAAATGATAGTCTTTAGGAATTATTTAGAACACTACAGCTGATGTAAATAGGAGGTTATATAATGTGCAGAAGCACATACACATTGATTCTATATTGTGGTGTTGACACAGTAGTAGATGTATCATGTTTTTCTCTTCTGGGCTTGTCTAGGTTTGACAATGGGCTGTCTAATTTTCTTCTAAAACAGTACACACCAAATATTTTAGAGCACAAGCTTCCAAGAACAGTACATTTGTCAATAAGTATTGATAATTAGTAGAGAGGTAGAGAAACTGCTAAAGGAATTTTTGTTAACTAACACTTGTAATAATCAGATAGCGAAGGTAAGGTGTGGCTTGATTTTGAAATATTATATAACAGGACAAATGATATTACAGAAACATTCACTGTGAGGTAGTGGAAACGTGACCAAGCATGCCATTGCTGTGGAAGTCTTGTGGTGTAGTGGAGACAGTGCCAGACTAAAGTTCAGAGAGTGAAAATGTACAGCTGAGCTCTAAGCTAGAAAAGAAACATAGTAGAAAATCAAGCCAGAATTAGTACCCCACAAAACCTAGAAGAGAGGTCAAGCAATGTTAACTAACATCACATTTAAAACGTAAACTCTTTGGTAAAAAAGAGCTAAAAACAAGTATCACTTCTGTGTCTTATGTTTTCATATTAAAAATGAAGTAATTTGTTTTGGATCTTTATTATACCATGAGAGATGATGATGTTGATATGAATGAAACCCAGTAAAGAGAGCTTTCATTTAGCAAATGGCCATGGTTTGGCATTTGATTCAGACTATTTTTGTGACAGAGAGAATTAATACTCAACTCAAAACTGAAAGGAGTTTTGTGAATGTACTAGGAAAAGGTACATACACACATGCACATCAGTAAAACTATCCCCTTCCTTAGCCCTCATTCCACACACAGACACTTACACGTGTGCACATGCATGTGTGTGCGCACGCAAATGTGCACACACACACACACCACTAATGCCATGACTTTCATTACATCTGAAACTTTCAGATGTAATAAAACTCCATACTGACTGTAACCATGTGCAACTTGATATTCTTACAACATATCCAGTACTTCGCCAAGAGTGTTTTTGATGTATTTCCAAAGCACCTTAGTCTGTTGATGAACTGACTATTCCAAAGAGTGAACTGCACCCATACAGATGTATTTATTTGTGAGGGAGATATTTATTTATTTAACATTTGTTAAGTGGGAAGTCCAACTTGGAAAGAAGGCAATTTTTAGCGGAGGCTCAGGGAGAAACACTCCAGACACATGTCTTTGTAATGTGGGACGAAACCCACACGAATGCAGGGAGGACATGCAGACTTGCACAGAAGGCACCCCAGTCGAGAATCGAACCAGAGAACCTCTTGCTGTAGGCAATAATCCTACCGCTGCACCATCTGAGATAATAGATATAGATATAGCTGTATAGGTATAGCTATAGTTTTATATATATATATATATATATATATATATATATATATATATATATATATAAATTATTTACTATGGTCGACAAATCAAGAACGTCAGCCACAAAGAGTCAACAGTGTGAACGTTGACAAGCAACTGCACATTCATGAGGAAAATTCTCCCTATGTGCAAAAAAAAAAAAAAAATAACACCCCCTGATAACTGTATATTCTATTTATTTGTTGACATTTGATTACTGGGAAAGTTCAACTGAGTAGAAGCCCATTTTCAGCTGAGCTACAGGGAGAAAGGCTCCAGATTATTACAAAACATTTTAAGAACAATAATTTTATAATCTTCAAAAATAAGACAAAAACATCAGCAGTTTCAATAATTGCAAGAAATTAGTGATAATATAAACATTTTGGTTAAGAGTCAATACAAGTTATATGACAATCATTTAATATTTATAGAAATTTTAGACCGTTTTCAGAGAAGCTAAATGTAAGTTAGTGTAATACAAACAGGAATTGTGTTATGAAATGAGAGAAAAACAGGCTTATGGTGTATTTAGACAAAAAATCAAGGAAGAGAATTTGATAGAAGTAAGGAAGTAAGTGAAGAAGGGAGAGTAAGGAGGTATAAGGAATGAAAAGGTACTTGTTCGTATTTAGGGATATAGTTTGTCCTGGTTTTGAGCAAGAACAGAGACAGATTTTAGCTAGCAAGTCTTTCAGACTGATTTTTAAAGATGGGAGCAAGAGTATTGACCTGATTGATACAGGTAAGGAGTTCCAGGCCTTAGCAACCTTGTGGTCTGTGACATTAATAGAACTTGTTGGCAGGATAGATTTGTGTCCCAGAGACTCCCCTGTCTGTGGAATAGACTCCCTCTCTATGTTAAGCAGAGTACCTCTCTAGCCTTCTTTAAGAGGAACGTGGATAACTAGATGGGAAACAGAAAATACACCCCAGGGATCCCACCTGTGTTCCTGCTGGATAGGGTAAATAGATGCTGACTTTGTGAGAGCATGGGTGAAATTCTTATCTAGGCTTATAAGGGCCTCCATGCCAATAGCCTAGTATCCTACGAATCTATGAACCTATGCACAAGAACATACAATGTCCAGCAAATTTGATAGGTTTGTAGACGGACAGGAGCTTTTGGTCATTGGATCGCAGTGCCCAGCTGGGAACTTAGTTGTGTAGAATGTTTTTTAATGCTGGATAGGCAGATGGATGCTGGATAATTTTATAGGTAAAAGCTGTGTATATGTTAGTTGATGAGGCAGTTCTAACCAATTTAAACTTTATAGTGCTATACACAATGGGTTCTGAAAGGGTATTTACTGCAAATTTAGCAACTTTGTTATAGCATTGTTCACATTTTAATTTTTGTGAAACTGGAGGTTAGTAAGTATGGGAGTGTAATAAAGAAGTGCAGGGAAAAGGTAAGTAGTGGCAAGTGTAGTTTTAGTTGCATCTGTGAAAAAAGTTTTTGGCTCGGTAAAGCCCTAGTTTTTCCTTATGTAATTTTGTATATGCAGGTTGAATGTAAGCTTATCATCCACTATCTCCACTAATAATTTGCTATGAGAGGTGATCATCCACTATCACCACTAATAATTTGCTATGAGAGGTGACTTCAGTGGTTGTATTATCGAGAGAGCAAGAAGACTTTAAATTTAGTGTTTTCATGAGACAGGGATTTGGGGAAAATGTAGTAGTTTGGTCTTTTTTGGGTTGAGCATGAGTTCTGAGTTACAAAGCCATGTTTCAGTGGCTGATAAAGCTTCCTGAGTAATTTTTTGGAGGTGTACCATGTCATCAGATGTGCAAATGAGAGTGTAATCATCTGCATATTTTATTAGGGTGGGCTGTTGTGTGGATGTTTAGAGGGTTGTTGTTTTTCTTTTGGCTTTTCCTGGTTAGGGGTCACCAAAGTGGAACTCCGGTCCACTAATGATAATTTTTTACGGTGCCGAGGTGCCAGCCCGACACCCAACCTTCAGTGAAGGCACGCCCATTCACGCATGTCTTTTGAATGCCACTCGACCACAGGGAGGACATGCAGACACCACACAGAAGGTGCTCCAGCCGAGAATCGAATGGGAGAACCTCTTGCTGTGAGGCAACAATGCTACCGCTGCACCAGGGGGTGTTGCTGAAAATTTTAAAGAAGAGGGAATCAAGGATAGAGCTTCATGGTAGACCAGTGGTGACTGTTAGTTAAGGAGAGAGCATGAAGTGCCATTTTATTGACTGATACCTATTGTACAGGTAGCTTTTGAATCACACAAGGGTAAGTTGAGAAAGACCTAGTGAGGACATTTGAAGTAGAAGTTTGCTGTGACAAACTATACCAAAGGCTTTAGACAAGTCTAGAAGTAAGTAAGAAACTAGTTTGCCAATGTTCTTCATGTTTCACTGTTGCAGTCATCACATTTGGGTTATCGCTGCCAGGGTAGCCCTCGGCCGGCCGAATACCAGAGTCGCAGTATTTCTGTGTCAGTTGCTGTCGCTTCAGGACTGACGGCAGGTCGTCAGTAGTATAAATTAGAGCAGCCAACATCATTACATCAGTCTTTCTTTCCATGGAGCCCAAAGCAGAAGCAGTTTGCATGAGTGCCGATCGGCCGCTACCAAAGTTTCATCTTCTGAACTGAAGCTGAAGTCTTCTAAAGCTAAGTACCCCACTGGGGAGCCTTTTTCTTGCACTAACCAATGTCAGAAAAAGTTAATAATTATCTCACCTGTGGAAAGCAAATACTACACCGAGATTGTCATTCTTACTGCGTCACTTGCTTAGGTCCAGACCACAATGTCCCCCGCTGTCACTTCTGTGCTTTGTTCAATGCCAGAACTATATGTCGTCGGGCTCTTATTGTAGCTAGATATTTTCGCTTACAGTCATTGAATTGCGATATGGCTTCGGTAAGCCATCCGACAGCAGATCTTCTAAAAAAATGTAAAGATAAAGACAGAGACAGATCGCACAGGTCCAAACCTACTGAGGACGCTCCCATTAAGCTAGTCATCAGTTCCCTGGTTCTCAGTGAGGCATTTTTGCAGCCCCTGATGCTCGCTTCTGTGGATTCGCAGGCAGCTACTGAGACTCTTTTGGAGTCCGGTATGCCACAAAACTCTTCTTCAACTAAGGATCCTGCAGTCGTCTCTACCTTGGCCTCTACCGGGCTGAGCATGCACCAGCTTCCGCGGAAGTCCTTCGCACTACCGATTCTCAACACAAACTGATGACTTCTTTTGCAACTACCATTCTTTCGAAAACTACTGAGTTTCTAAGGCCCAGGTTATGAACCACACCCAGGAAGCTGACGACCCAATCTCATGCACCTGCTTCATTGCCTCAGTCTCAAGTGCTTAAAATGGCAGAAGACCTTATCATGCTGATCAGGGGAAGCCAAACTACCCTTTCAAAAGAATAAGAGATCTGTCCTCTGTAGTTTAGTCTGAACAGGAGTCCAATGACTCTGATGCATCTGAGTATGAAGACATGCAACCCCTGTCTGCTTATGAGGATTCTGATGCAGAGGATTCCATTCCTTCAGCCTCTCCCCTAGAGGATTTTCCCTTTGGAGAAACCCTTTACACCTTAAGGGAACATTTCCAATGGGAAAGTCAGGACTACCCTTAGTCTAAAAAAGAGACTCAGGGAATTCTTAGATATTCCACAGCACAGACCCCTGGCCATCCCCCCAGTCCTGGATGTTGAGTATGTTTTTCCTGGAATCCAGCTTGAATCTGGACACCCTCCCTCCTGCACTCAGAAAACCAGACAGGTATTGCAGAGTCCCTGACTTACACAAATTTCTTTTTAAAAACCTAATGCTGACCCTGGGGTAATTTCTCAAGGACTTAAAGGAATTAAAGCAACCTCTGATAAGAATCCCACCCCCTCAGCTATGGATTCCGGAGCACTAGACAGATGGGGTAAAAATGTATACACCTCAGCTACACTTGCTATTAGAGCACTAAATTGTCAGTTCCATATGCTATAATTTCAGCAACATACCCTCAAACTCCTCAAACAAAAAATGCCTTCATTTGCTGCTTGTGCAGAATCTAAGGAGTTACAAGAGTTAATGCATTCTGCAAGTTAAGTAACTAAACACACCTTGCACTGTGGTTTTGATGCCCTAGAAGCTTCTTGCAGGGCAGCAGTCTCCAGTTCTGTCCTTAGAAGGCATGCATGACTTAAGGAACAGCCCTTGCCAGACCATCTTAAATCTAAATTGTTGGATGCCCCCCTTGCACAAAGACAACTTATTTGGCACTAAGGTAGAAGAGGTCCTAAAAAAGATGGAAGAAAAAGCAAACTTATACACACAGTTAAGGATTTCTTACAGGTCCAGCTACCCAGGTTCAGCAGGCATTGTCCCTCCAAGCACTGGTCATTTCCTGCTCCCATCAGATCAGTTCAGCTCAGACCCTAGGGAACCAAACCCCACAGACAGCAGACACAGGGAATGCAGAAATCTAAGCAGTGGACTACTTCCACTTCAAACCAGGGAGTTCTAAGGCACCCCCTTTTGGTAAGAACTCGCAATGACTCTCCTCCCCCACCCCTCCCTCTGCTCACCTCCACTTACCCCTAGGAGGAAAACTCTCCTTTCATGCAAACACCTGGGCCACCATTACCAACGACCGCTGGGTTCTCAACATAATGTCCCAGGGATACAAATTTTCTTTCCACACCCTTCCAACTCCAAAGGGTTCCCAGATCTACTTCCAAACCACTGGGCAGAGGCGCAAAAGCAAGTACTTTCCCTCCTCTCCATGAGGGCAGGAGAGCATGTTCCGGCAGAACAGAAAGGCCAAGGTTTCTACTCCAGACTTTTTCTGGTACCCAGGAAAGGGGGCAGCTGGCACCCCATCCTCTATGTATCCATTCTAAACACCTTCCCGGTTATCCCAAAATTCAAAATGCTCACCCTACAGCAGCTGCTCCCCATGCTCTCCAAGGATGCTTGGCTAGCCACCCTAGACCTAAAGGAAGCCTACCCCCACAGTCCTATCAGGGAATCATGCAGGAAATATATCCACTTCAGGGCAGGATCTCAGCACTATCAGTTCTCTGCACTTCCTTTGGCTTATCTACTGCTCCCAGAGTTTTCACCAAATGTCTGGCTCTGACCATTGCCTTTTGCAGACAAAGGAATATCCAGAGTTACCCACACTTAGACAACTGCCTAATTCAGGCAGACAGCCAGGAAAATCTGCTCAAGCACCTGGACTTTGTAAAGTCCCTATTAACCTCCCTAGGGTACTGTGAAGATTGGGAGAAGATAGATGAAGGCTGCCAGCCTAGCCAGATAGAATTTTAGAGATAATTCTGTCATCTGTAAATATTAATGTAAACCACAGGCTTGTTGTCTTAAATGGTAAAAAAATAGTGTTACATGTGACACTGGAAAAAATGCAACAACACTGCAATCTACTGACCAAGTAAAGCATGTTGTGACTCTTTGATGTAAACATGGCTCCAGCCGGTCTAGATGAAGGAATTCTTGCTGTTGTTTTAAAGCCAGAATTAATGGCCAGAATTTGCATGCATAAATGTCCTATACTGCTCTGGTTTCTGCCCCGAGGTGAAGAATGTAAATGTAGTTTCTGTTAGCTTGGGAACCAGGGAAGTGTGAAGAATGATGTAACGTGAACCAGGAATGTGATTTTAAAAACAGAGATACCCAGAGAGCATTAAGCATTTTTGTCTTGACCATCCAACTCATCAGCACTGTCTTGCTCTATATGTAAGTTTATGTTAGATGTGTGTTTTCTCTTAGAAATATCTAAAAACTAGAAAGATTAGACTGTGTTTTTTCTGTGATGTCAGAACTGTACTACTGAATTATTTTAAGTATTTCTCTGTGATCTCTGAACTCTTGACTAGCACTGTGTAGTAAAAAGTACTGTCTTGTGTTTTGACTATTTGTTATAAAATTTCGTTAAACCCTTTCAACTGTGGCTGTATTGTAGAGACAATTTAAGCTTTAGAGTACTTGCATGCCTTTGGTAAAATTGTACAAAGCCACTCTAATAGCTTTAGCCCTGGGCTATACTAACAATTGGATAATAATATTGCACAGTAATAATTGGACACCCTTTTAAGGGCCTTTGAGTAGCTGATAAATATTAGTGGGTGGTGGCAGCTGGTACTACTGTATAGTCTGGGAAAAAGGGGCACAGCTGGAGAACCTGTGCCAGCCTTCCCCAGGAGTGTCTTTGTGGTTGTATAAACTCAAAGTGTGTGTGTGTGTGTGTGTGTGTGTGTGTGTGTGTGTGTGTGTGTGTGTGTGTGTGTGTGTGTGTGTGTGTGTGTGTGTGTCAGCTACTTGGGCAGGGACATGAAGCACTGGTTGGACAGAGAGGATGCTGGAGGTTTTAGTTTTCCCACTAGGCTGAGATATGGAAACAGACTGCATACTTACAGCTAGGGCTGGTGAGGTGGTTACTTCAGGAAGGGAGCTTCTCTGTAGCAGTGAGACTGAAGGTGAGCACAGTTGCTTGGGGGTATTGATGGTCCCTTGGACAGAGTGACTGCAAAGGTAGTGGTGAGTAGTAGTATCCAGGCTGACAGTGAGACACCACTGTCAGAGGATTCCAGACTCCCTGTGGAAGGGGAGCTGGAAAGGGTTACAAGAAGAGAGTTGAGACAGGCTCAACTCTGACCCTACATTGCAAGGCCTGAGTCAGGTAACTAGGAAGGCACCTGATTCTCAAGGAAAGGGGGAATCTGTATACTGGCACAAAGGGTTACTGTACAGAGAGTGGACCCCTGAGGAAGGGCTAGAAGGTGAGAGAGTACAGCAGTTGGTAGTGCCTAGAGTCTACCATCTGGTGCTTCTAGCCATAGTCCATGATATTCCCTTTGCAGGTCATATGGGCATAAAACATACAAAGGGGCATATTATGCAGAACTTCTATTGGCCAGGAATTTCCAGAGATGTAACAGGGTACTGAAGGACCTATGAGCAGTGCCAAAAGGTAGGCAAGGTGGGAGACAAGGTGAAAGCTCCTTTGATGCCTTTGCCTGTGATTGAGGAGCCATTTCAGAGGGTAGGTATGGATATTGTGGGTCCCCTGAGTTCCACAGGGAAAAAGTATATCCTAATGGTAGTGGATTATGCTTCATGATACCCTGAGGCAGTGGCTTTGTCCATCATTGAGGCAGAGAAGGTGGCAAATGCTTTGTTAGAGATTTTCAGCAGTGTAGGTTTCCCAAAAGAAATACTGACTGACAGAGGTGCCATTTTCACGTAAGACCTGCTGGCTTGTCTGTGGAAGTCCTGTGGAGTGAAGCACATGAAGACCACCCCCTACCATCCCCAGACTAATGGTCTTGTTGAGAGGTTAAACTCTACAATCAAGTCCATGCTACAGGCATTTGCAGATCAGTTTAATCGGGAGTGGGACAAATATTTGCCCCATCTGTTGTTTGCTTACAGAGAGGTTCCTCAGGAATCCACAGGTTTTTCACCCTTTGAGTTGATGTATGGGCATAGGGTGAGGGGACCTCGAGATTTAATTTGAGATGAGTGGGAAGGTGAGTGCAAGTCTCACAAGGAATCTGTTGGGGCCTACGCCCTAAAACTCAAGAAACTCATGAGCTTGGCCCAGGAGAACCTGGCAGAAGCCCAACAACAGAAAAAAATGTGGTATGACAGGAATGCTCAAGCTAGAGAGTATGCTGTGGGGCAGCAGGTAATGGTTCTCATTCCTGTCAGATACAACAAGCTGAAAGCAGCTTGGGAGGGACCCTACAAGGTGGTAAGAAAGGTAAGTGTTGTTAATTACATGGTGTAACTGCTAGGCAGAAGGCAGGGGCACAAATTGTACCATGTTAACATGATGAAACCTTACCATGATAGGGAGGCCCTTGTGCTGAGCATTTGCAGTGGATTGCAGGAGGAGTCTGAGGGAAATCTAGGGACTGATCTCCTCAGTAAGGCTCGGGCTGACACCTCAGTTGAAGGGGTAGCAATGTCAAAGCAGCTATCTCCTACCCAGGTTCGAGAAATCCAAGCAGTGTTGCAGGAATTTGGGGACATGTTCACTGGGAAACCAGGGTGCACCCATCTGGGGCAGCACCAGGTGGATACAGGACCCCTATGGCCTATTAGGCAGGCCCCTTATAGAGTGCCTGAGAGTCTCAAAAAGACTGTGAGGGAGGAGGTACAGGAGATGTTGTAACTAGGGGTGATTCAAGAGTCCAACAGTCCCTGGGCCTCCCCAGTGGAGCTAGTGCCAAAAAAGGATGGCAGCACCAGTTTCTGTGTGAACTACAGGAAATTAAATAGTCACACAAAGTCAGACACTTACCCCATGCCTAGGACAGATGAGGCCCTAGAGCAGCTGGGTGGTGGGGCTAAGTATCTTACAACCATTGATCTTACCAAGGGTTACCGGCAGGTGCCCTTAACTCCCAGTGCTAGAGAGAAGTCAGCCTTTGTGACTCCTGTTGGCTTGTATGAGTTCACAAGGATGCCCTTTGGGATGAAGAATGCCCCAGCAACTTTCCAGAGACTGGTAGATCATATCCTAGCAGGAGCAGGAGGGTTTGCCCTTGCTTACCTAGATGATATTGCCATCTACAGCCATTCCTGGCCAGAGCACCTTCAGCATATCAGGGAGGTGCTGGGCAGACTACAGAGGGCAGGGTTGACCATTAAGCCGAGCAAATGTCAGGTGGGTAGGGCAGAGGTCTCCTACCTAGGACATAGAGTGGGGAGTGGTAAGATAAGGCCAGAACCTGCCAAAGTGGAAGCCATTCAGGCATGGTCTGCACCTGTTACCAAAAAGCAGGTGAGGGCATTTTTAGGGACAGCAGGGTACTACAGAAAGTTTGTCCCCAGTTATAGTACCATAGCTGCTTCCCTCACAGACCTGACAAGGAAGGACAGGCCAGATAAGGTAGTGTGGACCCCAGCATGTGAGCAGGCATTCCAGAAGCTTAAAGAAGCTTTGGGAGGACCCCCTGTTTTAGCCAGTCCAAATTACAGCAAATAGTTTGTTGTGCAGGTGGATGCTTCAAACCATGGGGTGGGGGCTGTACTTAGCCAACTTTCTTCAGAGGGGGAAGAGCACCCAGTGGTTTATCTCAGTCATAACCTCCGCCCAGGGAGGAATGCTATGCAGCTGTAGAAAAGGAATGTCTAGCCATAGTGTGGGCACTGCAGAAACTTTAGCCTTATCTGTATGGAAGGAAATTCACTATTATGACAGATCACAAACCCCTAACATAGTTAAACAGAGCCAGACAAAAAAATACCAAGTTGCTAAGATGGAGCCTGGGGTTGCAAGCATATGATATGTCCATGCAGCACCGCAGTTGGATTAGCAATGCCATTGCAGATAGGCTCTAAGACAGGGAACGGGGTAAAGTATACTCAGATAGACCTAACTCCCTCATGCAGCATTTCTCAAGGGTCACTTGAAAAACTAGCTTGAGTTCTCGGGGTGGGGGGGGGGACATGTGAAGATAGATGAAGGCTGCCAGCCTAGCCAAATAGAATTTTGGAGATAATTCTGTTATCTTTAAATATTAATGTAAACCACAGGCTTGTTGTCTTAAGTGGTAAAAATAGTGTTACATGTGGAACTGGAAAAAAAAATGTAACAGTGCACTCTACTGACCAAGTAAAGCATGCTGTGACCCTTTGATGTAAACACGGCTCCGGCCAGTCTAGATAAAGGAATTCTTGCTATTGTTTTAAAGTCAGAGTTAATGGCCAGAATTTGCATGCATAAATGTCCTTTATTGCTCTAGTTTCTGCCCCAAGGTGAAGAATGTAAATGTAGTTTCTGTTAGCCTGGGAACCCAGGGAAGTGTGAAGAATGATGTAATGTGAACCAGGAAAGTGATTTTAAAAACAGAGAGAACCAGAGAGCATTAAGCATTTTTGTCTTGACCATCCAACTCATCAGCACTGTCTTGCTCTATATGTAAGTTTATCTTGGACTTGTGTTTTCTCTTAGAAATAGCTAGAAACTAGAAAGATTAGACTGTGTTTTTCTGTGATGTCAGAATTGTACTACTGAATTATTTTAAGTATTTCTCTATGATATCTGAACTCTTGACTAGCACTGTGTAGTAAAAAGTATTGTCTTGTGTTTTGACTATTTGTTATTAAATATTTTAAACCCTTTCAGCTGTGGCTGTTTTCTAGAGGTAATTTAAGCACTTTAGAGCACTTGCATGCCTTTGGTAAAATTGTACAAAGCCACTCTAATAGCTTTAGCCCTGGGCTGTACTACCAATTGGATAATAATATTGCACAGTAATAACTGGACACCCTTTTAAGGGCCTTTGAGTAGCTGATAAATATTAGTAGGTGGTGGCAGCTGGTACTACTGTATAGTCTGGGGAAAAAGGGGCACAGCTGGAGAACCTGTGCCAGCCTTCCCCAGGAGTGTCTGTGTGGTTGTATAAACTCTTCTCAAAGTGTGTGTGTGTGTGTGTGTGTGTGTGTGTGTGTGTGTGTGTGTGTCAGCTACTTGAGCAGGGACACGAAGCACTGGTTGGACAGAGAGGGTGCTGGAGGTTTTAGCTTGCCGACTAGGCTGAAATCTGGACCCTATAGCTGTGCCAGTGGGGAGCCTTATTGGGGACCTGGAGAGCAAGGGAGCGACCAGCCCCGGACTGACTGTGATCTCTGTGTGTTCTTAAGGGAAATTGAACTTTACTGTGTGTATTTGTTATCCTTTCCTCCTATATGAGATGCCTCTCACTGGTGTTAGTGGTGAGGATTGCGGCTCCTTCACTGCTGGGCCAGGACACGGGCATTACAGGTACACTATCAATGAAAAGAAATCCAAACAGGTACCCACCCAAAGGATTAAATTCCTGGGAGCAAGCCTGGACACAGCTTCCCAGATGGCATCCCTTACACTAGAAAAACAAACCTTCCTGACAGCCTACTTCTCTCAACTTGCCACCAGACCCCAACTATCTGCAAGGAAAATCCTGCAAGCTCTGGGGTTCATGGCATCTTCCATTCTACTCCTTCCATATGCCAGACTGCATATGAGGAAACTTCAGTGGTACCTAAAAAGCCTTTGCCAACACTCCCAAGACCTGGAGACTCTTATACCTGCAATACCTTGCCTCAGAAAAGATTTTCTTTGGTGGGCAACAGCAAGCTCTCTCAACAAAGGACTACCTTTCTTGCCACCCAGAACCTCACCAGAGATACATCAGATTATGCCTGGGGTGCACACCTGGATGGCAGGTGCATACAGGGCCAATGGAGCCCACAGCAAATCCATCTGCACATCAACCAAAAAGAGATGATAGCTGTCCAGCATGCCTTGATAGATTTCAAGCCCCTTCTCTCCCGAAGGGCTCTCCTGATCAAAACAGACAACACAATTGTAATGTGGTATTTCAACAAGCAGGGAGGGACTCAGTCCTACCCTCTATGTAGGCTGGCCATGACCCAATGGCACACAGCCTCTGCCATGCAACTCCACCTGTTAGCACAATTCCTACCGGGTTCTCTCAACTCTCTGATGGACCACTTAAGAAGAAATCTTCTGGATCCACATGAGTGGCAGCTCAACAGAAGAACATTCACCCTAACAACTCAGAAATAGGGCACCCCGAAGTTTGAGCTCCTTGCCTCCCACACCAACCATCAGCTCAGCATGTTTTGCACCAGGGAACATCACTGCAGGGTTTGGAAAGTGTATGCACTGTCCTTCCCCTGGGTCAATCTATCGGTCTATGCCTTTCCTCCCCTACCTGTCATCCCCAGGGTACTGCTCAAAATAAAGGAGGAAAACCAAGGACAATTCTTAAAGCTCCAGACTGTCCTCACCAGCACTGGTACTCCTTGCTGCTCACCCTGTCCCCTCTGCCACCTTAGCATCTCCCTCAGATTCCAAACCTCCTGACCCAGAGGGAAGGGGAATTCGTGCATCCCCAATAGCAGACACTCAGTTTGGCAGCTTGGCTTATTCCCTAACCCCCAATCAATCTGCCAACCTCAGCAAACAGGTTCTAGATGTTATACGTGAGGCCAGATGCCCTAGCACTAGGAAGTCTTATGCTGACAAATGGAAAGGTTCTGCACCTGGATTCAGACTAAGGGAGCCAATACGGCACAGCCCTCCCTCCCTCTCATCCTGGATTACTTAGCTGACCTGCTACACAGTGGACTCTCCCTTTTCTCTATTATAATTCATGCCTCTGCTATCTCTGCTCATGTTCCCACTGAGCTCCCCCTTTTCTCACACCCTCTGATCAAACAGTTCCTAAGATGGGCTAGCAACTTGAGGCCACCCAGAAGAGCACCAACCCCAGCTTGGGACCTTAACTTTGTGTTGGAAAAGCTCAGCCTCCCCCCCCCCCCCCTTCGAACCTGCCTCTTCAGCAGAGCTAAAATTTCTCCCCTGGAAGACAGCTTTCCTTCTGGCCATCATTTCAGCCAGAGGGATCTCCGAGCTGCAAGCACTTATGGCTCTGGAACCCTTCATCATCTTCCATGCTGACAGAGCATCCCTCAGGACTAACCTATCCTTCATGCCCAAGGTGGTGTCCAGTGTGGCTCTCAACCAATCCATTCATTTGCCCACCTTTTTCCCTAAACCACAGAACAAGGGGGAAAGGATCATGCACTCTCTAGATGTGCAGAGACAGCTCAGATTCTATCTAGACAGGACTAAATCCTTCAGAAAGTCTGATCAGTTGCTGGTTAGCTTTGCTGCAGGGGCAGAGGGCAAAGCCATTTCCAAACAAACCATCTCCAAATGGATAGCACACTGCATCCATTTCTGCTACAAACAACACGGAAAACCTCCCCCCAAGGGGGCCAGGACTCACTCCACCAGAGCAGCCGCCACCTCTGCAGCTTTCCTCAATGGCGTCCCCACCAGGGACATCCTGGAGGCTGCCATCTGGACATTAGTTCACACCTTCACCAAACATTACCACCTGCCTATCTTCTCCAAATACAGGGCAGGGTTTGCCTCTGCAGTCTTGCAGGGCATCCTAGCCACCCCCTAGTTTCCTTGACTGCCTCCACCTTTTCCTCAGCTTTGGGAATCAACCCAAATGTGATGATTGCAACAGTGAAATACGAAGAACATAGTACAGTTGTGTACACTTACCATAAATGTAGATGTTCGAGTGTATTCACTGTTGCAGTCTTGGTTTCCCTCCCTCCATCCCCCTCTTCTTTCTCCTCTTTGCTTACAAGGGACATTGATATTTACTTTCTACTGGTGGGGTTCTTCCACCAGAACCTGGCTCCCACTGACAGGTTAAAGCAAGAAAAACTGATGTAATGGCGCCAGCTGCCTTACTTTACACTACTGACAATCTGACGTCAGTCCTGAAGCAACAACAACCAACGCATAAATACTATGGCTCTGGTATTCGGGCCGGCCGAGGGCTACCCTGGCAGGTGTAACCCAAATGTGATGACTGCAACAGTGAACACACTCAAACATCTACATTTATGGTAAGTGTACACAACTGTACTTTATCTCTAGCTTTATTGACAGTATTAACATAAATTAGAAGGGCAGTGCTAGTACTATGGGAAGGGAAGAAGCCATATTGTGTAGGGGATAGGAGTTCTTCCTGCAGGAGATAGTCTAGCAATTGTTTTTGAATATATTTTTCACATATTTTGGTGAAGAGAGATAAGATTGCAATACGTCTAAAGTTATTAATGTCTGAATTTCTTCTTTTTTATGCAGATTGATAATGTCTGACTTTTTCAGGACAGAAGAACACTGGATTCCTGGATTGACCTATTTATAAGGACTAAGACAGTATAGGCAGTGCTATTGGCTGCTATGTTAGGTACTAATTTGGAAGGTTATGAGGCTGATGGGCAGTGTTAGGATTAGATGTTGGGGAATCCTTGGTTAGAGATGCTATACTAAGTATAAAATAAGAGTTGAACTGTGTTGCAGTTTCAAGTGGTGAGTTATAAGGAGAGGTGTTGGGTTTGAATTTTTGGCCGGGGTGTAAGGTTTCTTTAATAGCTGTCCAACATTTTTTAGGGTTGTGTTTGGTATTGTACTAAAAGTTATTATAGTATAGTTTTTTGTCTTCATTTATTTGCTTTTTAATACAATTGTGAAGCATTCTAAAGTTTTCAAGATATTGATGTGTTTTATATTTTTTGGCCATTTTTCCCACGCTTTTTCTCTATTCTGCATTAGCATTTTACTCTTTTTGGATAGCCAAATTGCATTATTCGTTTTTAGTCTCCTCCTTCTAGGAGGTGCAAGGCTATTTAGGATATTTAGAAAAGTTGTTTTGAATTAATTTACAGCATCATTAAAGGGGAGGATTTTTAGGAAGTTCCAGTTAATAGATGATAGTGTAGTAATGAACATCTCTGGGTTAAACTCGGAAAGGTTGCATGCTGTTTTATAAATATGCTGTTTAACAGTGGGTGTGAGATGTTTGGTCATATAGATTGGGAGATGGTCACTGAGAGAGTCTGACATTATACCTGTGATTGTATATTTACTAGGGTGTGATACTAAGATGCAGTCTAATATGGAATTTGATATCTTGCTATAATGTGTGGGACTATTAATTATTTGTGTGAAACCATAAAAGTTCATGGTAGATGTAGAGGATTTAGAGTTTATGTGAACCAACTGACATTCACATCACATAGTACAGGGGTCTGCAACCTGTGGATCTTCCACCCCTCTGCAGTGGCTCCTTGTAGCTTTGAAAAATAATGGCCACTCTATCACACAACTCACACACACACACACACACACACACACACAGAGTTACCTCTCTGTACAATTATTTGCAGAATGTCTTAACTTTTACTCTCATATTTTTGGTCAGTTTCTCTCTGGTTTTCTGGCAAATCCCTGAGGGTTGAAGTCAGACAAAGTAGATATCTGAGTTTCAGACTTCAGATAATTAATGCTAATGGAAATCTGTTATTCTGTCAACTTTCTAAGCTTGTAAGAGCAGTATTTAAAGTGTCCCCATTTTGGGGCCTTTGTGCCCCATTATTTATGGCTTTGTCCAGATTTCTTGTTCTAAGAGGTCAGGAGATATAATACACGCACACACACACACACACACACACACACACACACACACACACACACACACACACACACACACTAAGAGAGATCAAGCAATCCCAACAAAGGAACAAAAATAGAGACTGATTTTAAATATTGCTCTTCTAAATTTAATTATTTTATATTTAGTATAATAACTATATATAAAACTTTATAGTCTGTGTTATCTTCGTTTTAGGGGTCAAATAGGTTTTGTGGCTCCCAATGAATTTTATTTTGGTGGGAGAGGGGCCAAAAATGGCACTTTTGATAGTGAAGGTTGCAGACCCCTGACCTAGTAGTATTTTTCTTGTGGAAATGTTATGGATATCCACTGCAGGATATTTTCCAGTATAGCTGTATTGTTGCCAGGAGTGATGTAAAGGACAGTAATACATATTTGTTTATAATTGTTTATTTTGAGAAAAGCAATAAAAAGCTCTGCTGAACTGAATTTTGGTATTGGTTTGGTGGAAGGGGAAAAGTGGTAGGTGATGGGAAATATTAAAGCAATTCCACCACCTTTCCTTTTTATACGGTCATTATGGATAACTGTGGAGTCATATATGCTGGGTTTAAGCCAAGTTTTAGTTACAGCAAGAATGTCAGGCTTATGTTGGGTAATCCAGGCATGTAGTGAAGTAGTTATTTCTTATGCTTTTAACATTTATTGCAGCAAAACCTAGATTACCAGGGTTGGGGACTGACTGTTGATGGGTTAGAGAAGAGTGTGGGAAAGAATTATCTTTGTGTTCATTGTGATAGGTGGGGCTAGGATTAGGGTGTATATCTCCTCATAGAAAGATTTTAGTATATTGGGGAGTTACACATACTTGTTTTTGGAGAGGATTCTTGCACTTAATTTTGTTTTGGTTTGAGTTGAAGTGCAGTTAGTCTGTATTTGGAATAAAGGTGAGGGGCAATATTAAATAAGTTTAGTGCAATACGTGCAGAATGTAAAGAGGAAGTATGGAAAGGTGGTTGGGACAGAGTTGGAGAGATGTTTAGGCATACTGAGTGATGGTAGGATGAACGATGGCACAGTAGGAGGAGAAGAATAGAGGGTAAGCTGAATAGTAGCATATTTAAGTGCAGGAATCTGTATTTTATAGATGTCAGATAGAGGGGAAGTAGCAATGAAGAATAAAACAAGAACTTGCAGAGTAACAGGAGATTCAGCGATGGTGTATTCTGAAAGTTGGTAGTGGATCGGTAAGGAGACGGGTATTTTGTATAAAAGAAGAGAGTTGGGTTGTCCTGATATCTTTTCTGGAGTATAAGGAATAGAGGGGTATGAAAGCTAGAGTATAATGTCGTTAAAATAAGAAGAAATGAGGGTTTATTTGTAAAAAGTAAAAGATACAACGTGGAATAGATAGGCACTATTAGGGAGGGTCGTGATTATGAATGGATGTAGTGCAAGCAGTATGGGAGGGAGAAAGATAGTTGGGACTGGGGCTAAAAATGAAATGGAGATCGGGAAGTAGGAAACAAGAAGCAGAAGTGCATGTGTCTGACCCTCAGGTCAAATTATAACTGAGCAGTCAGTTTATAGCCAGTATAAAGCAATTAACAAAGAGAGTTGACGTAAAACAGGTTTGCTGTCATTTCCTGAGGCTAAATAACTGTCATATGAAGTATAGTCTACTGGTCAAGAAAAAGGGGACACTGGCCAACTTAGTAAGAGGTCCAAAGAGTGCACGTATTATTTCAGAGACTTTCAATAACAGAGCAGGCATGTATTTGACCAATTAATGTTAATAGACAGCAAGAGTCTTCCTGGTGAATGTGCATACATTATACTATGACATAATTCTCAGTAAAATTGTAAGGCCTTATGGCAGAGCTTCTGCAGTATCGAGGTTAGATGTAGTGACCACAGGCTGTTATACAGTGACAACATTCTCAGTAAACTTGAGATTGTATCAAACAATTACTTTTGAACATGCATCATGTAGCATTTATAGCAGTCAAGCATAGCAAATGGTAATACCTGTATATTTCTTTCTTTGTCTCTGTCATTTATGTTATGGAGTTTAGCAGGGCAGGCATGTACCCAGTGACTGTATGCTTGGTTCCTCTACAGAGAATACATAATGGCGAGGTATATGATAAATTAAACAGGATGGAGAAGTTGGACATATGTGGATGAAATGGGGTAAACGGTTACTTGGGAAGAAATAAACCTCATGAGAGACATATGATCATTCACTGACTCACATGCACATCATCATCCAGGAATCTTTGCAGGCCTCATGTCTCGTTTGCTGTAGAGGACTTAAAGATTTCTCAGAAGATGGGTTACATGCAATGCTGACCTCTCATTTTCATGGGCAGTGCAGGATCAGGCCTTGATTTACAGTTTGCATATGGTGGGAGGGGCAGCAGTTAATAATGAGGGGCAAGTGTTAGCCAGATTAAAAAAAAATACAAAACCGCAAGACTACTACTCAAATGTGTTAATACATTTTAAGATTTTGTGATTTGCATTGTTGCTATTTTTCTGTGTTTAAATTGTTATTGCTTTGTATAAGCATTTTGTTTTCTTTCTATACATCGTAAAGTGTCCTAATTGTGGGTTTTTTTTTTTTTTTCTTTCACAGAAAATTTCACAGCTCATGCTGTGCAGAAAGTGGAAGGAATAACAAACTTTGTTTTGCCTTTTTGGCTATTTGTTTAGCAAGAAGTCATTTCCTGAGGTCTGCTTATAGTGTTAGCTAGAATGCTATGGTTTCTGAACTGTTTGTCAGAATCACTGGTGCATTTCTCAGACTGAATAAGCAGGTTACTAGCTCTGTCCCCAAGTGATTTTAGAAAAGCTCCATTCCCTGCACAGAGTTTATACTGGTCTTATTTTCTACTTTTTTTTTGTCATTAGTTGGATAAGGAAGGTTTCTTTTGAAGTTTGATGCTGTACAATGTCTAGAGAATAAATGGCTAACTTTGTTAGACTATTTAATAGCACAGCTGTTTGCATTTTGCATGTTGTCTTTCTTGACTGCATACTTGACCTTCTCTAATCTACTATTACAAATAGGACTGGAGAAAAATCTTGTCCTGGAAAGACTGGGGAACAATTTAAAGTGCAACTAACATTCAGGTTTTATGTGCATTATTGGAAAGTTGCCCCCCCAAATAGTTGGCATCTGGTGTAGTTGAAGTAGAATACTGAATGAACATGTCATTTACTTTGACTTTTGGTATTGCAGTGGTCTGGTAGTATAAAGGTTTCAACTGAGAGTGCTAAATGTTCAAGGTTGGATTTCCTTCAGTAATCAAAGGTCCCTAACATAATTGTTTTCACTACAGCATAGCCAACTTGCTAATGCTACTCCAGCAACCAAACTGTGATCTAACTCATCAACTTCCAGACCATGTTTGTAACATATGGCAATTTGCAGTATTTGGTTTTATAACTACAAGGTTCCTTACGTCTGTTGCAGCTGTACCATAGGAGGAAGTATGCCTCAGTAATGTAGCTCTACATGGCCTACGCATTGTCTAACGTGAGAAAACTGGAAAATTCAGCCTACACTCAGTGTGCATGCGCACGCACACACACACACACAAACACACACACTCTCTCTCAAATACCTACATAATTCTTTCTTATAATCTGTTACAGCATATGTAGAAATGGCTGGACATTCATCATTTCATTGTATATAAATCTATGTAAATGTTTCTGTTATCTGTTATTTTATTTTTTTTTTGTAATTTTTTTCCCACTTGTTTCAATTGGACTGTGTCAGTCTACCTAACTGTGTTTCATTGCTCATGCATCAACAAACAAAACTGTTGCTGCAGTCATCAGCCTACTGACACAGAGACTTTTGATTTGGTTGTGATACCAGTGTCCAAGGTTCAAAGACATACACTGATTGCTGGATGGCTGTCAGGGGAAGGGCATTATTGACTACTTGTGACATCCCATTCTTCCCTGGGAGTGGAGAGAGGGGATATAGCTGCTCTACTGGGTGCAGCAGCAGCAACATTGGTACTGAGGTAATGTGAGGGAAACACGAAGCCTGCATGTGCCACGAAGTAACAGCTGTCTGAGAGAAAAAAAATCAGAAAATGAGATGGAGACTCATTACAGCCTCATCCAAAGTGAAAATAATGAGTATTGTAGAGCAAAAATCCCATCTGTGCCTCATGAACACTTCCACACCATGAGCCAAGACTGCAGACATTCTGCTACTAGAAGGGACAGATTCTTCTAGAGTGAAAAGTTCTTTCCCTTAGATGGTGCACCAAGGGGTTATAGTGCAAAGCATGGTTCAGGCCGGGGGATGTAGAAAAAAGGTACATGGAGGTCAGGAGGTTGACACTGACTCGGTAGGACCAGGGCTATGAGGTAGGTTCAGTATACTGCCGAAGGGTCGGTTGCCAGGTAGCGATAAGCATAATAAGTAAAAGAATAACATTATGATAAACAGTTCTTCATAAAATGCTGTACAGTAATACGTCTAATGTAAATTTATCAAAGACAACAACATTAAATCATTAGTGCTGTCTGTCTACGTCTGTGCGTATAATTTCATAAAATAAAAACAAATGTGGCAGAGCAAGGTACTTCAGTCTCCTCATAACTGATACAAAAGTCTTAAATACCTATAAAGGAAAGAAATATTAAGTGACTGCATAACCCTTGAAAAACAGACAATCTCGCACAAGTCCAGCTGATCTTGAAGAGACTTCCGGAAATTCAATGATATATTAGACTGTTCAAGGAGAAGCTGAAGGAGTGGAGATAAAATGACAGCTAAAATTGTCATGTTAGAAGTTGCAAGGAGCTGCACAAAGGAAGATTTATTTTTTATTTATTTGTCTTTGTTGACTGGGAAAGTCTGACTTCCCAAAGCCCATTATCAACAGAGGTCCTGAGAAAAAAGCTCAAGCAGATACTATACATTTAGGATAATCATGACAACAAATTATTCACAAAGGTACATTACATCAGTAGTTTTTAGGACGTTAGATACTAAACGAGTAATTGTTTTGCAGTGACACTATACAAACATAAACAGATTCTTCTGTGGTGACATTTTGCATGATATTGAATTCAAAGTGTAAAACATTGTGTATGCAAACAATTTATTATTTTTATTTATTTGATATTTGCTTACTGGAGTGGTCCGACTGGGCTTAGTAGCCCATTTTCAGTGGAGGCCTGGGGAGAAAAACTCCACATAAAGAGAAATACAGTGCAACACAATACAATATGTTATATGTACAAACCAGTACAGATTGGATACATTCAGTGACAGTTATCAATGTTAAAAGCTTACAAGACAAAATCTTGTAGTACTACAACAAGTCGCAATCTATTCACAGGAGAAATAAAGCAGCAATGTATGTGACAAGTAGACAATGGATATGACTTGTAGGACATGGGTAAGAAAGGTAACAGTATAAATGAATAGATAAAATTGTTGTAAGGAGTATGAAATGCCATTTAGTAGGTAGATCATAGTTAAAGCTGGAAGAGGAAGAAGGGCACTCTATAGCTGATGAGTCAAGGATGGTTGAAGTAAGAATACTAGGGTATATGCTGGCATCGAACCTGGTTATAAGAGGGTGTTCAAAAGTACTTGAAGGAAATGTATAAAGTGGAAAGGTTAGAAAAAAAACTGAAATGTAAAGTGGAGTTAAGGTAGGAAGGCAATTAGGAGGAATGGTAGAAAGGTTTATTGTGCTGAAGGGAAAAGAGGTTATAAAGGGACTAGACTGGAGGTATAAGATGATGAAGGAAACTGGACCCACAGCAGGGCTAGGGTTGCCGCCTTTTCAAATGGCCAAAGTGGAACATTTACGGGATACACATCAGATTTTACAGACCGACACATACTCACGGTCAGTACAAAGGATAGAACTTAACTTTTTTGCCTAAATAAAAGCTTATTCTTGTAGCATTTTAGTTGCTTATTCTGTTTCTTGTAACATTTAGGTATTTTAGATACAGAATAACTGTTTTATGCAACTATCACATAAAATATGGGATATAATTATGTCCTACAATCTTAGGACATTTGTCATTTGTGATGTTTTTTGTCAGGACACAACTGCCCAAAGAGGGACTGTCCCTCGCAAAGTGTGACAGGTGGTACCCTAAGCAGGGCTAGCCACCCGGTGGTGAAACCTTGGCTTGAGATGTTATCACTGTTGAAGTGACACCTGGACCCCATGGGCAAAATGGGAAAAGGGGTTGATGATGGTTGACAAAGGAAAATGAAGTTACCCAGGTGAGGAGCATGTGCACAACCACATCTGGTTTAGGTGTTTCTTTAGTAAGGGAATGAAGGTGGAAAGACTAAGGATAATCCTCTCCTCATATGCCACACCTTTATTCCCAGTCTATCTGGTGATTGTGAGTGATATATTCATTTAATGGGTTTGTACTTATTGTTTCTCTAGTAGAGTATATGTGTGTGCACACCGTGTGTGTGTTTGTATAAGTTTACTGATTGAGTCATTGCTATTAAGGAGTTAAATGCTTTATAAAATAATATCCTTTTATCTTTTTGTACTGGACTCTTATCATTTACTATCCTAAGTGGATTGTGGAACTCGCCTCAACAAGGAAGTACTAATCAGAGAACACAAAGTAAGTGTCATACAACAGACTTTCAGGCACTTTAGCAGTACTTTTGCCTGATGGACTAGATAGATGCTTAGAAACCCAGTATTTAATCAGTAGCAATCACCTGAAGCATTCATGGCCTTTAATTTCTTATAGGAAAAGATTCCATATGCCAGCTTCATGTAGTTTAGGGGCAGTTCTACAAGGATAGCAGCACAGTTAGATAAAGTCTTTTACATATAGTGCTCTTAAAATCTTGTTTGTTACAAAAGAGAAAAGTGGTAGTTCTAAATAGGGTCTCAGACTAAAATGAATGTATGTGGATGTGCAGTAATTAAAACATGTCAGCTAACATAACCAGAGTCGGTTTACCTTTGAATGTTCGATGGCAACATCTTCTAAACTGTTGCCGCGAACTGCAAACTGCAAAATCCAAACTCTTGCCCCCTGTTTGACCCATGGTAGTACCTGTTTCAGCGATAGAGCAATCGGAAATCTAGAAAGTCGATATTTATTCGACATTTCATGAAGTTGGTGCTTCGGTTTTCCCATAAACGGTTTGTGGATGTGTTCATTCGACAAATGTGCTTTAACACATTCAAAGGTAAACCCTAGAGTCAGCTAACATGACTAGTGGATAAACAGTGTATTCAGTTATGTGGTGTACCTCCTGAAAAGCTAATAATTCTCCTGTCTAAGGATGCAGTGTGTTGTAGCATCCAAGAATGCATAAAAACAAAAATCCAAAGCAGGAAATGCATGGAGCCTGGAACTCCTTAACACATGACGTATTTAACTCACTGAACATCAGTTCTGCAATTTGGCTTTGTGTCTGAGTAGGGTTAGTGGTTGCTTTCTGTTTGTTTACCTGCCCTGATTATAGAAACAGATATTTTTGTCCAGTACCACAGGCTCTCTTTTATATGTTATGTGTAGATAGTTATATTCATTTAATAGATGGGTAGGATACCTGATTCATTGATCTTTGTACAGAATCATACCTCTCAAGTGTACCTCATTATGAGGAACGTACCTCATTTGGGGTCTTAAAAAGTTCACGTTCCTCGAAGTTCTTCAAAGTTCCACATTGAAAGACTGTCACACATTCAGTGATAGGAATTTTTTTCAGTGAAATCCATTGTAAATAGAAATGAATCATATTCATTCATTAAAACATTGTCTTTATAAGTAAAACCAGCATATTTTAGCCATCCTATGACATTCCTAGTTGACGTTGTTAGTAAGCCATTAGTATGTGTTCCACATTTTGCCCAGTTCCACATTATGAAGGCTAGTGTTCCTCATTTTGGAGATAGAAGGTTGAGAGCTGTGTACAGTGATGCCAGCAGCATTAAAGGGGCACTATCTCGTTTCTAAAATCACTTGCTTGCTAGAGACTTTGTTTACATTTTAGTGCAATGTTGTAAGTGTAAGTCACATGTTCACGCAGAGGCAGGGTTTTCAGAGAAGCTTATTAGAATACTGATACTGCAGGTCAGATTTCACAAACTTCAGTGGGGGAGGGAGACTTTACAGCATGTCGTTTGTATTTTCCTTCCCCCACCCATAGGCTATTAGATTAGTTGAATGACTGATTTAGCATCAGCCAGAAATGCTTTCTAGTCACACACACTCTCACACTCAGAAGTGTAGCCTTTGCAGCAGTGAAATGACATTTTCAGTATGTGCTTGTTTTTTCTAAAACTGATTATCCCAGCCTAAGCAATATTTTTTTTTGTTTGTCTTTGTTTCATGCTTGCTGTTACATGCTTTTTCCCCTTCACTAATAATTATTTTTCATATTGTCAGCAATAGTGTTGCTGATTAGTGCATGCACTTATGCATACATACATTTATAAGACAGTTTCCCTCATTTCACATGACAGCATTGCAACTTGGAAACAAACCCAGTGCATTGCAAATGTCCTAATATTCAAGAAGAATAAAATCTTACAATGCTTCAATAAAAATACATGTCAACTTTGAAAATGAATCTAGTTACTGAACTAAAAGTATTTTCCCATTAGTTGACACCCTTCAGGAATCACAAAGTAACTGTCTGTGTAATACTGATTCCATCCAACTGAACTTATTTTCTTTTTTCTTCCCTGCACTGTGGTAAAATGTTTGGATCTTTCATTTTCTGAATATTTAACTGCAAGAGAGTTACACTGGTTAACACCTGAAAAGTTGAAGCAAATGTAGTCTCTGCATTTCCGTATATTTTCCTATCTGTGTGCATAAGTGTGCATGCAAACTGTAATCTAAGTTTATATTCAAGTGGCTGTAAAACCACAGTCATGTAATGACTTACTGACCGGCTTGCAATTCTAGGCATTCTTGAATGTTTGTCAAATTTGTATGTGCTAGATATGTGATGACTGTATTTTATTAAAACTTTGTATGAAGTGCACATAATGGTTTCTCATAGCTTTTCTCAAACTTGCCTCTTTTGTGACTCAGATGGCTGTGTTTTTTTCAAATCTTTATTTTATTTTTGTTTCATTAACAACATTTTGATGTACAATAGCAAAGAAATGGCTGTGTTGATGCGACCACTTCCCCCTAGATGGAAACAGATAATTTAAATAAATAAATAAAAAAAATGTAAGCTTGTTTCCTGCCTTTCCTGTTAAGTGTTATAGACTATTTGTAGGCTTCTGAGCCCCCAAGCCCTTCTGTGTTGGAGGGAAGCCTTCTAGCTTATTTTTTTTTTCTTATACCTAGCCAGTTTTCTAGTTTCAGCACTCAAATCTGTTTCTTTGATCTCAGCACTTGTTCAGAAAAAAAAAAAAAAAATTCATCTGCTTTTACTGTACTTGTGTTTCTACCTACTTTTTTTACTTTTGCATCATCTTAAAAGTACTCAGTTTTATTTATTACTGCTTGGTGTAACTCATTATAAGCCTTTTGGTTTAAACACTTGGGCTTCGGACCACTTGTTTTGCACTGAGAGGGTTTGTGGTCTGCATTGTAGTGGCAGAACAGGTAGCTTACATCCTTCTAGGTTAGGAACTGCTAATTGTGGGCTCAGTGTCTGTTATTCTAAAAGTGCATTAATTCTGGTTTAAGCACTTGGGCTTTCAGGCCAGTTATTTTACATGAAGAGGGTTTGTGGTCTGCACTCTTGTGGGAGGAGAGGCTGGACTCTGCCCTTCTGAGCTGGGAATTTCTGGTTGAAGGCCTATAGTGCATGCATATCTGAACTGCTTCTTACTGAAGTTGGTGCGCCTTGTTTGCTGTGGCATAGACTGGATTCGGGCCTGCTGGATCTAGCTTTGTTTGTGTAACTTGAGCACTAATCCAGGCATTCTCTAAAGTATTCAATTGTATTTATTACTGCTTGGTAGTAACTTGATTAAAGTGTAGCTATCATTCTAAGTATTTTGGATTAAGCACTTGGGCTTCAGACCAGTTGTTTTACATTAGGAAGGTTTGTGGCATGCACTGTGGTGGCAGGACAGGTAGCTTTCATCCTTCTAAGTTGGGAACTGCTGATTGAGAGCCCAGTGTCTGTTATTCTTAAAGTGTATATTTTGGTTTAAGCACTTGGGCTTTCAGGCCAGTTATTTTACATTAAGAAGGTTTGTGGTCTGCACTCTTGTGGGAGAAGAGGCTGGACTCTGCCCTTCTGAGCTGGGAATTTCTGGTTGAAGGTTTATAGTGCCTGAATATTTGAACTGTATCTTACTGAAATTGGTACACCTTGTTTGCTGTAGCATAGACTAGATCCAGGCCTGCTGAATCTAGTTTTGTTTATATGCTTGTTGTTTGTTTGCTTATTTCCCTGAAACGCTAATTCCATCTAATACACGGCTTCTCAGCGCTTCTGTGGATCACTAGTGATATCTGCATTGCTTACTGTACTTATTTCCTTGTTTCACTTGAAAGAAAGTTACTGTTTGTCATTTTTGCATTTAAGTTACCTGTAACACATTGCACTTAAGTTACCTGGCACTTGCTCACTAAAGCAATTATATAAGTCAGCACTAAAAATTAAAAGCACTACACCCTCACTCCCCACTGGCCCTGGTTTTCAATTATTAAGGAATTCCCAATATTATTCTAGCATGTCCAAAGGTCAGTTGTCAATCTCCTCTCCGGTCCAGCTGGTGAATCTGGGAATACTGAGGCAGTGTTACAACTGTCTCATGTACACAGACAACCCTCTCCTCCTCCCAACAAATTCCAACACATGTGAGAGATGCAACCATATAGCCAAACTGGAGGCTAAGCTCTCTCAACTCAGTACTGGCATAACCAGTCAGGAGGAGAAGGAAACCACACTCACTACAATTCCAGTCTCACATAGACCTACCACGACAGCAAACCAAACACATAATCACACAAAAACATACTCGGAGGCTCTAAATAAAGTTCTGCTGAAGCAGCAGAGACCTCCAAAGCAGACACCCAAGCAGCCGCTACCCCAAAACAAAACACGTGCAACACATATCTCACAAAGCCAGTGTGCCAACAGTCACAGCCCTTAAGACTAAACAACACACCTGATACACTTGTAATAGGTGACTCTATCGTCAGGCACACTGATGTCCCGCTCACCAGGCTGAACAAGGAGAAGGTCACGGTGAGCAGCCTGTCGGGCGCTAGGATCCGCCACATAACACAAGCACTCAGGTCACTCCAAGGCAAGTACAAATATGACTCAGTCATTGTCCATGCTGGTGTGAATGACCTGAGACGTACCTCCCTGGACTACATGAAAAGAGACATAAAGGAGCTCTCTGAACATGTAGCCCAGGCCGGTATGACCCTGACCTTGAGTAGCATCTTACCCTCACCAAGAATGATGCCACAATATGAAGACAAGATGATCAATTTCAACAATTGGCTTAAGTACTGGTGTCATTCAAAGGGGATCCAATGCCTGTCAGCTTGGGATGATATGCTCGACAAACCACGATCCTTCACTAGGGACGGCTTGCACCTGTCACCCCTGGGCTTTCGGATATTGGCAAAGGCTCTTGCTACCCCCATAGTGCCTTTTTAGGCAAGGCTCAAAGACAAACCCACCTCCATAGGTATCACAAGGGATAAGAAACTAAGAGTAATGCTACTCAACGCCAGAAGTCTAAACCTCAAGATGCACACACTCGAAACTCTCCTTAGCATGGAGAACATCGATATCTGTGCAGTAACAGAAACCTGGTTCAGGGCTCCCAAGAGCACCCCAGCACTACCAGGTTATACCTCATACCATGCTTTTCGGCCCCAAAACTTGGACCAAACCACAAAAGGAGGGGGGAGTATCGATATTCATCAAAGATACCCACACCTCCAGGTTGGTGGCAAAGCACGAAGCATCAGAGACTATCCATGTGCAACTAACAGTGGGTAAAACTGCCTTCCAGTTTATAGCCTGCTACAGACCACCCTCCCAAACCCAGGAACCCCACTCGGCCTTCCTGAGAACACTGGAAAATATGAAGGTCTCTCCAAACACCATTATATTGGGCGACATCAACTACCCAAACATAGACTGGGAGCATTACTCTATCTCCAACACCCTAGCCCAAAGGTTCCTAGAATTTATAAACTAAAATGCTATGGAACAACTTATTAACACTCCCACAAGAGGGGAAAACATACTGGACCTGATCATCACCAACATGGGGACTCTATGCTCCAGACCAGAAGTGTATCCCTCACTGTTAAGATCAGACCATAAACTAATCTCACTGGATATTCACATCCCAACCCCACCCCCTGCCCAGAAAACCACAGTGAAAAACTTCTCTAAAGCAAATTTCACACTCCTCAAAACTGAGGTGGAATCCTTCAAAGCCCCCGGGCCTGTGGAAAATACGGCCCAGATCTCAGAATCCTTTATAAACGCATTCTATGAACACCTTCAGGAATGCATGGATCATGCAATCCCAAATAAAACCAAGACCCAATCATCCAAAAGGCAGACGTCTTGTCTGGTGGACCCCAGCCATAAACAAACTATACAATAGAAGGAGGAAGCTACTAAATGATAGAGCAAAATCCCAAAAAGGGAAGGCATCACTGATCAGTATTAGCAAAAAACTATGGGCACACATAAAATTGTCTAAGGCCAGCTTCCAGAGAAAAATTGCACAGGACACTAAGGATAATCACAAGACTTTCTTTAGTTATGTTAGGAACCTGGGTGGTAATTCCCAGATATGCTCAGAATTAGTCCAAAATGACAAAAAATACATCGAGCCCACAGACATTGCCAACATCCTAGTTGACAGGTTCAGCGCAAACTCCCCCCCCCCCACCAAAAGGGCAAATATCTATCCCAGCAGAGTACTGCCCCCCTGACATCTCAGATGCTCAGGTAAGAGCCGCCTCTCCAAAGCAAAAACACAGCATCAATGGGACCAGATGGTGTCCTGGCTGCCCTAAATGAACTCCAAGAAGAGCTAAACCCAAACATAAAACTACTGTTCAATCTCAGCCTTACTACAGGATATGTGCCCAAAGAGTGGCGTACAGCAACAGTGGTCCCTCTCCATAAAGGTGGTGCCTCAACGGATCCTGGAAACTATCGCCCCATAAGCCTGACTAGCTTGGTCTGCAAAGCTATGGAAAGGATCATCATGGACCTCATAAATAAAGATATTGGGGACCTACAAACACTGGATCCTACCCAGTTCGGCTTTCTTAAGGGCAGATCCTGCCTCTTAAACCTGGTTGATTTCTTTGAAACAGTCATCAAGGCCATTGACGAGGGGAAGGTGGTCAACACAGCCTACCTGGACCTTGCAAAAGCCTTCGATACAATACCCCACTCGGGCATCATAGATAAGCTCACCAGCTTAAATATAAACCCCTATGTCACTAGATGGATTGCAAACTGGCTCAAGGACAGAACCCACATGGTTAGAATTGCTGGAGCCATGTCAGACTCCAAACCAGTTTCAAGTGGTGTCCCACAAGGCTCAGTCCTGGGACCTCTCTTGTTCGGTATATATTTCTCGGAGGTACAGGCCAACACGGAAGGACTGTGGCTGACCAAGTTCGCAGATGACTGCAAACTGGGTGCCATAATCGACTCTCCAGCCGACACAAGCATCCTCCAAAAGGGCCTCATAGAAACAGACAACTGGTGCCAGAGCCATGGCCTCAAGCTAAATGCCAAAAGTGTATAGTCACCCCCTTTGGCAAAACAAAGTGCCCACAAATTACCACATAGGTGGCAATCCATTAAGTACAGAAGAAGTAATTAGGGACCTGGGGACCCAAGTTGATAGCAATCTCTCATTTGACAACCACGTGACCAAAGTGGTTAGAAAAACATTTTATATAGCCCACCTAATCATGAAGGGATTCACATCTAGATCAGGGGGCATCATCGTGCCTCTTTACTCATCCCTCATCAGGCCCATAATTGAGTACAATGCCCCTTTTGGGATGTACCTTACCAGACACCTGCAGCAACTGGAAAGACCCCAAAAGTACCTCACCAAGAAGATCAAAGGGCTCAAACAGATGCCATATGCTGCCCGGTTAAAGAAACTTCAGCTCTACTCAGTGGCATACCGCCTGTTCAGAGGCAATCTGTGCCTGACGTATAAAG
>NC_056732.1:118163978-118183978 GCF_019279795.1 Protopterus annectens
ATACTTATTCACTCTTGAGATGTGGCTGGTCAAAATGCTTCATACTCAGATGGAGCTAGACAATAATTTACTAGTCATAATAAAGTGAGCCTTAATCCATGCAATACCAATGTCTGGTCATCCTGGCCTCAGTTACCGGCTTATCTGTCTTTGCCCTGCTTCTTCCGTAGAAGCATGTACACCTTCTCAGAGATAACAAGTATGTTGATAAGCTTACTCCCTGGCTGTGATTCCTAGCCAGCAAGGCCATCCAGTTCTAACTACTGTTTTGAGCAAAATAGTCAATTTAGCAGTGTTCATTGTCTGGAACATATTACTCATGAACATGCATGAAGAGCATACCTTTCAGTTGCTACGATTTAAGCATAGCACTATGATTTTTGATCTCAGATTTTACCATGTTTCTCCTAGATTTACTAATTTTCTTCTGATGTCATTATAAAGATAGACCTGTTCAATGGTATATACAATATTAAATAACCAAAATAAGCCTGTACAAAGGGTCTTCGTCACTATCTATGTATGGCCTAGCACCTAAAAGTCTTCTATTCCAAAAATAAGAAAGTGCTCCCCCTTTTAGTCTCTGTGCTATGATTTTAAAAGTCAGTGCTACAATTTTTATGTTCAGAGGTTGAGAAATATAATTGAGTCCCTCTTTCTTGTCATGCGAGTATGCGGTAACAAGGGTTTGCTTTCTGTTGACCCCAAGGTTCCCATTAATCCTCTCAATGGCAATTGCCATGTGAGTACTAAATATTAAATTATTTTTTTTCAAACACCCAGGGGAATTAAATCTACCATGCCTGTCACTGGATGGCTATCTAGCCTTAATTCTCAACTGTATTGTCACATTTCTATTGTTTCATCTGAATAGCTTCCTCTTGGCCTTACTCTGGTTAACCAATGGACCATATGCAGTAAATTAATCACTCAATACCTGAAAATCATGTAGGCCATTCACATGTAAGGTAGCATTGACCTCCTTAGTATCAAATGACTGATGAATGGATAGAGAGCAAAAACATATGTCAAGTATTGAGCTTTGATGGAACTCCCATGCCTGTTCCATCAGTCATTTTACCTGCATAAACCTTAAACTGCTCTTTTAGATTCCTTTAAAGTCTCCTTGATAAAGTTCAGCTTTACCAAATGTGTTCAGTAAGGATAAATTCTACCATTTCGTACATGTTAAGCAGGTCCACTTGCACTCCCCCAAATAAGCTTTCACCCTGTATGTGCTTCAGTATCTTGTTGTTTACATAAGTCTCACCCACTGGAGTTATCACTGGTTGTGCAAGACTAAGCATGGGGATGCTTTAGGCTTGTTCCTTCTACGAATCCCTCATGAGCCTGGGAGGTTCATATTCTTTCCTCAGCCCTTCATAATGGTACATTAGCATCATTGTCTTAGAAAATCCTGTATTTAGCTTGGATCATCATTTCATTAAGACAATTCACATTATGTGTCATGTCACACTATCTCCCTGTTTTCTTTGTGCTGTAAATTAGAGTGCTGCTCAACCAGGTTTTCAAGCCTCTTCATTTTGGGTTGTCCCAACACTGACGCTTTTCTCAGTATGGCTAAGAAAGACAAGGGTCAGGATGCAGTAATTTGTATCACAGAAACCTCATATTTACTTGTCATCAGATTATTGCATTCTTATATTTAATGCTATAAACAACAATTTGAACTTAAACACGTGATAAAATACCAAAAAAGTTCCTATAAGCAAATCATTTATGGTCTGTTTAAACTGTACCATCTTTGTAGGCCCATTGAGACACCTGGAAGCAACTTATATACAAAAACCCACTGGACAGCCTTCTCCAATGCAGTGTTAATAAGGGGAAGCAAAGGCTATGTCTAACACTAATATTTAACTGTAACTTTCTTAATTAGATATGTAGTAACCTTGAAATAATGTTTGCATCTAATACTCTACAGATTACTTTTAACTCTCATCACTGTGCAAGTGGTTAATTAATTACGCTGACAAACATCACGTTTCACATCAGGCCCTGGTAAGCATTGTTTCAGTCAGGTGAAATGTAGGCATCTTAAGTGTAAAAAATCAGATTCCTTTCACTTTTGACATAGCCAGTCCTAGAGGTAAACTATTTCACATTTAATCCAGAACGTGATGGTTCTACAAATTTAAATCTCACAGCTTGCTTTGGCTAGGAAAGGGGCCATCCTAGTGGAAGACTACACAACATGGCCAGCAGTTTTGAAAAAGAACTAGAAAAGGCATGGTATGTCCAGGACATAGCCAGAAACTAAGATTGACGAAGTGCTTACTTCCCCCGTAGGATTATCCAGTACTTACGATGGGGGAACACCGTCATTAGACTGGCCTACACAGGGTTAAGTTTGGGCCCTGTATCTGAAAGACACCACTAACTGCAGCTTCTCAATATTATTTCCTATGCTAGAACTTCACAGGGCCTTTTCAGATCTAATAAGTAACTTGACTGAGGTTCTGCTAGTTCTGAGAGGTTTAATGGAAAGAGGAAAGGCAGTTTTAAGGCCTTAGCCTAAACATATACTAAGCTAGTGCAAAGATTAGGAGGGTATTATGTGTGGGTAGTTAAAATCAACTGATGAACATGATTATGAAATGCTTGGATCAAAGAACAATCTCTCTCACAAGCAGTAGCACTGAAATATGTACATTCACTGCAGGGGGGGCGGGATTACATTTGCATACTCACTAACAACACTTGTTCACTGATTCGTGGAGGTGTCACTCTTCTTGATGTGTTGAACTTCACAGTTTCATGTTTATGGAGATATCCACTGCTGATTTCCTTCCACATAAAGTAACTGTTCTTGTGACTGAGGTGGTAACTTGATTGTCTTATGGTGGGCACTAAATCTAATAGAAAATATTAACTGCATTGCTCACTTGCAGTCACGATTTCTGTTCATATATTGTCCTGTTTGTTTAAATATTTATTAACCAGGTAGGTGAATAGGTTCATAGGTTCATAGGTTCATACTAGGCTATCTGCCCGAGGGCATTTACAAGCCTAGCCCATAGTTTTGTGGCTTACGCCACCCTTTAGTATGGGGAACTATATACATTATTTTGCTGTGCCTCTGTCGAGACTGAGGTAATCCCTGGGTATATCTGCGATCTCCATCCATTGGTCAAGATTTCTCTTGAACAAGGCCAGCGTGCTCTGCCTCACATATCACGGGATTTTATTCCACAGCTTAGGGAGACTTTGGATGATGAATCTATCCCTCCAGCACATCCTATTAATAGCCGTGTCGAGGTTTAAGTCTCCCGCCTGTGGCTCTGACGGATCTAGATTTTTGAGAGGTGAAGCATATTCATCAAATCTGGGTTTGACATGGCCTTGTATGTTAGGCAAAGGTTCCTCTCTGAGCAATGTAAGCGACTGAATAGAGCTGGAGTTCTTTCAGTCGGGCAGCATAGGACAGATGTTTGAGACCCTTTATCCTTTTGGTGAGGAACTTTGTGGCCTCCAGCTGCTGCAAGTGTCGGGTCAGATACATTCCGAATGGGGCATTGTACTCAATCATTGGTCTGATGAGTGATGAGTATAGGAGACTATGACCTCCCTTGATCTAGATGAGCCCTTCATGATAAGGTGGGCAATGTAGAAGGTCTTCCTAACTACTTTAGCTACATGGGTGTCGAATGACAGACTACTATCAACCTGGGTCCCCAGGTCCCTGATAACTCTTCTGTGCTCAGTGGATTGCCACCTATTTGGTAGCTAGGGTAACCTTGTTTTTCCCGGAAGGGTATGACTATGCATTTTGGCATTTAACTTTTAGGCCATGCTCTGGCACCAGTTATCCGCTTCTGTGAGACCCTTCTGAAGGATATCTGTGTCAGATGTGTTTTCTACTATCAGGTTAGTTTGCAGTCATCTGCAAACTTTGTCAGCCATAACCCTCCTGTGTTTGCTTGTACTGAAAGTAGATGCCAAACAAGAGTGGGCCCAGGACTGAGCCCTGTGGTACACCACTTGTGACAGGCTTTGAGTCTGACATGGCGCCAGCAACTCTGACCCTGTGGGTTCTGTCACTCAGCCAGTTTGCAACCCATCTTGTGATGTATGGGTTAACATTTAAGCTGATGAGTTTTTCAATGATACCAGAGGGTATTGTATCGAAGGCCTTCGCCAGATCGAGGTAGGCTGTATGGACTGCCTTCCTCATCAATGGCTTTGGTGACTGTTTCAAAAGTCAACCAAGTTTAGAAGGCATGATCTGCCTTTGACAAAGCCAAACTGGGATGGATCCAAAGTCTGCAAATTCCTATGTCTTTATTTATGAGGTCCATTATGATCCTCTCCATGGCTTTGCAGATAAGGCTTGTCAAGCTAATCCAGGGTCGGTGGAGGCACCGCTTTGTGAAGTGGGACCACAGTTGCAGGGCTGGGCCTCCTGGGTAACGTATCCAGAGGTAAGACTATGATTAAACAGCTGTCCTAGCTGTGGGTTTAATTGAGTCCGTGGAGCACACAGCCGGGGACACCATCAGGTCCCATGGATGCTGTGTTTTTGCTTTGGAGAGAGCAGTTCTCACTTGGGCGTTGGAGATGTTTGGGGGCTGCAATCGCTTGGTATAGATATCTCTTTGGGGGAGGGAGAGAAGTTTGCACTGAACCTGTCAGCCAGTATGTTGGCAATGTCTGTAGGATCAGTAATCTTCACATCATTTTGAACTAGTTCTGAGCATATCTGGGAGTTTCCTCCCAGGTTTCTAACATAGCTAAAGAAGGCCTTATGATTGTCTTTTGAGTCTTTAGCTATTTTTCTCTCAAAATTTGCTTTGGATGATTTTATGAGAGCTCTTAGTTTTTTACTTATAGTGATCAAGGGTGTCTTACCTTTAAGGATTTTGCTCTATCTTGTAGTAGCTTCCTCCTTTTGTTGTAGAGTTTGTTTATGGCTGGGGTCCACCAGACTGGGGCCTTTGGTACAAAGAGTCTTTGTTTTGCTTGGGATTGCCTTATCCATGCAGTCCTGCAGGTGCTGGTAGAAGGCATTTGTAAGTGATTCAGCAGCTTGAGTACTGTTTTCCGCTGGCTCGGGGCCTTAAAGGAGACCACACTAGTCTTTAGAAGTGTGAAGTCGGCTAGTTCTTTACTGTGGTCTTTTTATTTCAGGTGGGGTGGGATGAGGACCTCCAGCGAGATTAGTTTGTGATCTGATCTCACCAGTGAGGGGTATACTTCCGTGTTGAACATTGTGCTCCCATGTTCGTGATGATGAGATCAAGTATGTTTTCTCCTCTTGTGGGGATGGTGACTAGTTGTACCATGGCATTTGAGTTTATGAATTCCAGGAACTTTTGGGCTAGGGTGTTTGGGCTTGAGTAGTGTTCCCAGTCTATATTAGGGTAATTGAAGTCACCTAGTATGATGG
Source organism: Protopterus annectens (assembly GCF_019279795.1). NCBI lineage: Eukaryota > Metazoa > Chordata > Ceratodontiformes > Protopteridae > Protopterus > Protopterus annectens. The sequence continues at coordinate 118,169,386 of NC_056732.1, forward strand.
TGTTTGGTGATACATTTATCCCCTCTAGTGTTTTCAGGAAGGCCATGTGAGGTTCCTGAGTTTGTGAGGGTGGCCTGTAACATGCTACAATTTGCAGAGCAGTCTTGCCTATGGTTAATTGCACCTGGATGGTCTCCGATGCATCGTGCGTTACCACCAGTCTTGAGGTGTGGGTGTCCTTGATGAATATGGATACCCCCCCTCCTTTCTTGGTATTGTCTGGATTTTGGGGCCGGAACGTATGATAAGAGGTAAAACCTGATAGTGCTGGGGTGCTCTCAGGAGCCTTGAACCAGGTTACTGTCACTGCACAGACATCGATGTTCTCCATACTGAGAAGGGCCTTTGAGATTTAGACTTCTGGCATTGAGCAGCATTACCCTTAGTTTTTTTCCTTTTTTGTGTTCTAGGGTGGTAGGTTTAGAATTTGAGCCTTGCCTAAAAAAGGCAACTGATTCAAGGATCCTTTTCCATCCTGACTTGGGTAACAGTAACTTCCAGTCCTGCACTGATACCTTACTATGTATGTAGGGTAAGGCCAAAAGTTGTCTATTTCTTTATTGAGTTGATATTCTGTACTTGGAATGCCTTTGCTACATCTCTCTAGCTTTGTCTGCAAGGTGTAGACAGTTCAAAGCAGATACTGATCTGCTATCCAGCCATGTTTAAATTAACTCAATGTCCATTCAGAAGTTCCTGCGGTAAGCAAAGCTCTGTGTAGCTGTTCACTTCATTTCTGCCTTTTCATTTTAATGGTTTATACTGCTCAGGAGTGTGTTTGTGTGTGTGTGTGTTTATATGTGTGTGTGTACGTGTACGTACATGGGTGCATACTTTTTATTTTACTCTTTGTTGACCAGTTAGTCACACAAGGCCAGTGGCTTGTAGTATTCATATTGACTAGGGGAAATTTAGACATGACACAAAAGAAAGTCCCCTACTCTTTTCATTACGTGCCGTGGGATCTTTTAATAAGATGAGACCTTGTTTTAAGAACTCTGCCAAAGGAGGGCACACTCAGGAGTGCAGCACCCACTTTTACTGCACTCTAGTGTCAGTATTTGAAAATGACTACAAATATCTGATGTGAAAATGAACCCGCATTCTTCTTATCTTTCAGTACTGAAAACAAATGTGCTGCATGTTGGGTGACTAATATATATTTATATATTAGAAAATCCCCTTAACTGCAGTTTAATATCTGCTGCATTTCTGCATATGTATATCACCTAAAGTGCATTGTGTGCTCGCTAATAAGACTTGCTCACTAGATTGATAATTATTGTGCTCTGCTATTATACTACCTTTTGGAAGCATTGTTTTGTCATTCATTATTGCATTTTCTTCATTGTTTTGCCATTCAGTGCTCAGGTTTTCATACTTGTACTCTGCACTCCATCCATCCATCCACAACCCCTTTTTCTCATTTTTGCACATGGGGTTGGGATGTCGCTTCAATAGCGATAATCATCTAGAGCCAAGGTTTACACCACCAGCTGGCTAGCCCTGCCATGATGATTCTTCCATACCACACACTTGCATGTATACTCACACCCATGGCAATTTAGTGGTCCAATCCACCTACTGCATGTCTTTGGTATGTGGGAGAAAGCCCATATGAACACAGGGAGGACATGCAGATTCTGCATAGAAAGCAACCCAGCCAAGGATTGAAACAGAGAACCTCTTGCTTTGAGGCAGCAACACTGTTTGCTGCATCATTGTGCCACTGCCATCTGTAAACTCTCTTCTTACATGTTAATCCTAGTCAGTTGAAAAACAATGAATTAATTTGGCAGCATGGTGCTTCACCTTCTGCCTCACTGCTCTGAGATGTCTAAGGTTCCATTCTGACTGTTGGTATGTCCTTGTTTTTATTTTTTCAAGGTAGTCCAGTTTTGGCCCACTGAGCAAGTAAAACATACAGGCTGCTTTATCTAAACTAATAAACTAAATTGTCTGTATATGTGGCAATGACACTGACTTTATGGGCTACTTAGTTAAAAAAGAAGTGTATAAATAAGGTACTAAGATGAAGAGAATTGTTACACATGTCATCTACTTACAATATGCTGTGATAAAGAAGAACTAATAACTTAAGGGTGCATTGTTCATTTCTGTGTGTTGTGTAGCAAAGAACCACCCAGTGATTTATTAATGCTTCTTGAGCTATTGTTATGCATATAGGTATCCATGCCACATATTTTCCAGTCCAGAAGTAGATCTGCCTACATATTAAATTTTGTTATTGAATGTGTCATTTAGGACAAAGATTATCGAATTCAGACTGTGTGCAGAGATTTCTCCTCACTTTTCATGAGTAAGCAATCAAACTGTTACAGTGATTCATAAGGTCCAATTTTTAGCCAATACAACCTAGTTCAGTCCTCACACATTTGGCATAACTGTCTCATTTGAACAGCTGTGAGTAATCAAGTCTGTTTCCAGCTAAATTAGCACTTTGTGAATCATCTTAACCCTTAATTCTTCTTAGGTACTGATTACTGATTGTTGCCCAGCCTGAAAGATTATGCCTCATTTCCTTTGACTGTCTCAACACACTATTGCTAGTTCTATATCTGCTACTTCAACAACAAACACTTATATTTTACTTCCTTTGTAACTTTTGTGATGTGTAAGAAAATGAAGATGTTTGCATGCCAGAGAGAACTCACTGCTAAATGTAATTGTACAGTGCTAGCCGTCTGATAACAGTTGTCCTTTGTTTTCATTTGTTTTCACTGCATTCTACTAACTAGGCAGAAGTTCATAAGAGTTTATTCATTGAACCCCAAAGTACACTGTCATGGTTGTCTTAAAATCTAAAATTAATTTTATATATATATATATATATATATATATATATATATATATATATATATGTGTATTTATAACTGTAATATATATATATATATATATGTGTGTGTATATATATATATATATATATATATATATATATATATATATATATATATATATATATATATGTGTATTTATAACTGTAATCAGCTATATATATATATATATATATATATATATATATATATATATATATATATATATATATATATATATAACATTTTTATATCTGTGTGGGTCTACAAAATTTAATCAAAAGACCCAAACATCAATAACCAAAAAGTTTTGACCACAAAATGTTGACACACTGCTATGCATGCACTGAGCCATAACCTTGGCAAATGCAAAATTAAAACTGAAACAGGAAAAAACAATTTTTTACAGGAGGGCAACCCTCGTATATGCACACACCCCCCCCTACTAATTATGTATACAAACTTCAAGGTTGCACTATATCAGGGAAAGAGAAGAGTCCCCATCCCCGAGAATTGAGAGAGCTCGCATACCTGTCAGTCACCTGCTTAGTCAACCAAACTTTAACTGAACATATGTCAACCAAATATAGTTTTGACAAAGTTTGGTGCTCCCATGTGTATATGTGTGTTTACACACAGCCCTTGTGTGATGCCAAGCTTAGTATCCAAGAACTTTAACAGACTCTCCTGTACAGAATCTTTTTACATATTATTCTTCTAATCTTCTCTAGGATTGTAGAAAGTGGGTGTATGATTGTCCTACATTTGCAGAGACCCCACCCACACATGCGCTGACACTACTTCTGTCTTCTGTCCCTGTAGCACCACTTCTGTACCATTCTTGTTTGTAAAGCTATCTTGTACATGTCTGTCAGTGGGTTTCCAAGTACACTGACAATTCTTTTAGCATCCTGGGTAGCATCTTGTCTCCAGTTTGCTTCCTGTATACATAGAATCTATTGCAGGATTTTTCCAGTTTCTCCCTAGTTCCTTTCCAGTATGTTCTTGCGTAACTCCTTATTCCAGCCCCACATTCCCATGATGGTGCCTGTTCTCCTCATTCCTTTTTAATGCAGAGCACTTGTTATGCCTGCAGTCTCTGCGATTCATTTTACAGGTGCACTGCGCATGTACTTACATTTTTCTCTAGACTTGATGTTGTACACCTTCACCACTTTCATCATCTATTCACTTATTCCCTTTCTTGTCATCCTGCCCCTTCCTGACCCTCAGTGATGAGGCTCCTTTGCCTACTTGTTTTGTCTCGTAAGGAGTTCAAAGCAACATTTACAGCTCAATATGGAATAACTGACTGGCTCAAGATTGGGAGAGGGATGCAAATAAGACTGTTATCTCCTCATCTACTTATTCTATTTATTGACCAAATATATCATGCAAATTGCTACTTTAGATGCCTCAGATGCTGGTATCAGAATCAGAGGGAGATATATAAACAACTTCAGATATGCAGATGATACTAAGATGGCTGAAAGTGGGGCGGACTGGAAGAGCTTGTAGATAAAGATGAAAGAAATCACAAAAAAGTTGTCTTGTTGATCAGCATCGTCTAGTCCTATCGGTTCTTTGCAAACAGATGATAACTTGGGTAATTGGACTGCCCAGCAGGGAAGGGTGCCTACTTTGCTGCTTCCTGATAAATAAGGTAGGAAAACTGTACCTTAAAAAATTTCATTTCATACTGTGGGTTCCTCTCAAGGTCAAGTTTCCATATCAGGACACCGGTGCTACTAGCAATTCCTTATACGTACAATAAAGAAAACTGCCCTCTTCATCTCTGCAAACTACAAGTGAAGTATTGTATTGAAGAAAACGTATTTCAGTATCAGACACAGGGTACAGAGGTTTAAAAAGTGGCCTGAACAACCTGGGATCAGTTTTCAGCTCTGTCACTGAAGGAGTTGGCTAGAGAGGACAGATGGAATCTTGGACAACTGCAATGCAGACATCAAGTGCAGGCTTGTGATCATGACAAGCAGAGTAAAGGCAAGGATGTGTTCAACCATCAAACACACGTCATGCAGTAGACTGTGTGTGTGTGTGTGTGTGTGTGTGTGTGTGTGTGTGTGTGTGTGTGTGTGTGTGTGTCTGTGTCATTATGACACTGCCACTGCAGAAAGGAGGCATCAAAGTGCACCTGAAAATTGGTAGTCTTGTAGAACAACTTTCACATCTTCTGACTGCCTGGGTGATGGGCTTTCCACTGCTCTGCTCGTGCCCCAGTACCACACATTCACCTCTTCTGACTGCCCGAGTGATGTTACTTCCACTGTCCCACTCTTGCCCCAGCACCAGTGAAGTGCTATGGGTGTAGTTCATTGCGAGTTAAGAGGGCAAAAATAAAGGGGTGAAAAATAAAACTCCCAAACCAGTTGTTTACAGGGAAGGTTTCTGTTCTGTCTGCAGCACCAGTGCTTAGATTTGATTAGTGAGCCAAGCACTGAAGGGCGAGAGAGGGATGGAAGGCACAACTACCAGAACACTTCTTTAGATGGGACTGATGGGACAGCAGTGGGGTTCATTATGCTATTCTAGTATATGCCAGTGTGTTGGAAAACAGGTTGGTGATCAGACAGCAGCAGGGGTTAGTCACTTGTATTCACAGAAGAGCTTTTAAACACTGCCCCCACCCCCATAAACCTGTTCAGCTGTACCATTGCATCTGGTCATGAGATCATGGAGAACATTCCTAGTTCCCCTTTGCAAGAGTGACCCAACAACTGAATATGACAACTACAGACCTCACCAGCCTCCTATATAAGGTAACAAAACTTTGCGTGGAATTCATAAACCAGTTTACTGTGACTTAACCCAAGTCCGTCTGACTTTCTAAAATTCAGATTCTGCCTTCTTAGCCCTGTTGACTTTTTTTTTGAAAAAGTCAGTAAAGCACTTGTTGAAGGTACACCACTGCATATAGCCTACTTGGACATGGCTAAATCCGTCAACACTATCCTAGAATCTGGTATATCATTAAACTGATCCACATGAATATAGACTCCTATGTGACTGGGTAGCAAGCTGGCTATAAAGACAGACCCCATTCAGTTAAGATAGTGACTAGCTGACAGACAGTGCACCTATTAGCATCCTTCAGGATTACTCTTTGGCTTATACTTCACTGACATCAGGAGCCTTTGCTTTACCAAAATTACTGATTACTGCAAACTTGGAGGTGTTAACAGCGCTGCCCATGACACACTCTTGATATCTGAAGCATGGACTGATCCCAGTACAACCACATGTAGTTAACAAAAACAGATCTTCTTGTGTCTCATAAATGATCCCCACCTCAGTCTGGATAATGTCATTAGTAACCTGGACACATCCGCAGAAAATGAGTTCTCCTTTGAACACCATGCATCAGTCATAGGTAGGGAGTTGTTCTTCCTAGCCCAGCTAATTACTATGGAAATATCAGCCAGGTCAGAGGAAGTTCTAATCCACTGTACTCTGCTTTTATTAGACAAACCATAGAATATAATTCTCCCATGTTACATGACTCTTTCAAAGCACATGGTCCAGTTAGGACAACTGCAATATTTTCTTACCAAAAATAATCTCTGGCACAGCTTTCATAAGTTACATAGAGCATCTAAATGCTGTGCCACTCTACTCTGTCTCCTCTCTGCCTGGCCTACAAGGCTGTAAATGACACTTTGCCACTTACTCTTATAAGTCTTTGTAAAACTACAAAAGCTGCAGGCATCTGTTCGAAGAACATTAAATGCACTATATTATAAATAAACCATTTTGGTGGGACACATTTCTGTTCTAAAGGATTCTGCCCCTCTGGAATAACTTCCTGCTTCATGTAAAGCAAAACTGGAATATCTCTGTTGAAATCTAACAACAATGATTAGATAGGAAATCATAAATTCACCATGGTCTGGAGCTACAGTCTCTTTTACTACAGGATAGGCTTTAACAAAGTCATACTGATCAGTTGTCTGGTGTAAACTGTTGAACACACTGAAATATTTTGTTTTCATAGTCAAAATGACATGAAGTATAAAGCTGGTTGTACACTTTAGAAGAAACTTCTAGTTCTCAAAATGTATACAACTAACTTTGAGCTTGATGGTGTTATTATAGGTTCATAGGTTCATACTAGGCTATCTGCCCTAGGGCATTTATAAGCCTAGCCAGAGTGTGTTTGGCTTTCGCCACCCATTTTAAATTAATTTTGCTATGCCCTTTTTCAAGGTTAGTATACTGTGCCTCTGTCTAACAGTGACACAGAAGTGATACCTGGGGTAAACCTACGATCTCCCATCCACTCATCAAGATTCCTCTTGAAGAGAGTCAATGAGGGACTCTGCCTAACCTGGACTGGGATTTTATTCCAGAGTGAAGGGAGCCTCCGGGTTATGAATCTGTCCCTCCAGCATGTCCTATTTATTTCAGTGCTGAGGTTCAAGTCTCTTGAGCGCGTAGCTCGATGGGATTTGGATTTTCTGAGGTGCAGCATGTTCATTAATTCCGGGTTGGACATGGCTTTATACATCAGGCACAGATCGCCTCTGAGAAGGCTGTATGCCACTGAGTAGAGCTGGAGTTTCTTTAACCGGGCAGCATATGGCATCTGTCTGAGCCCTTTGATCCTCTTGGCGAGGTACTTTTGGGGTCTTTCCAGTTGCTGCAGGTGTCTGGTAAGGTACATCTCAAAAGGGGCATTGTACTCAATTATGAGCCTAATGAGGGATGAGTAAAGAGGCATGATGACCTCCCCTGATCTAGATGTGAATCCCTTCATGATTAGGTGGGCTATATAAAATGTTTTTCTAACCACTTTGGCCACGTGGTTGTCAAATGAGAGATTGCAGTCAACTTGGGTCCCCAGGTCCCTAATTACTTCTTCTGTACTTAATGGATTACCACCTATTTGGTAATTTGTGGGCACTTTGTTTTTGCCAAAGGGGATGGCTATACACTTTTTGGCGTTTAGCTTGAGGCCATGGCTCTGGCACCAGTTGTCTGTTTCTATGAGGCCCTTTTGGAGGATGCTTGTGTTGGCTGGAGAGTCGATTATGGCACCCAGTTTGCAGTCATCTGCGAACTTGGTCAGCCACAGTCCTTCTGTGTTGGCCTGTACCTCCGAGAAATGTATACCGAACAAGAGAGGTCCCAGGACTGAGCCTTGTGGGACGCCACTTTTAACTGGTTTGGAGTCTGACATGGCTCCAGCAATTCTAACTATGTGGGTTCTGTCCTTGAGCCAGTTTGCAACCCATCTAGTGACATAGGGGTTTATATTTAAGCTGGTGAGCTTATCTATAATGCCAGAGTGGGGTATTGTATCGAAGGCTTTTGCGAGGTCCAGGTAGGCTGTGTGGACCACCTTCCCCTCATCAATGGCCTTGGTGACTGTTTCAAAGAAATCGACCAGGTTTAAGAGGCAGGATCTGCCCTTAACAAAGCCGAACTGGGTAGGATCCAGTGTCTGTAGGTCCCCAATATCTTTATTTATGAGGTCCATGATGATCCTTTCCATAGCTTTGCATACCAAGCTAGTCAGGCTTATGGGGCAATAGTTTCCAGGATCCATTGAGGCACCACCTTTGTGGAGAGGGACCACTGTTGCTGTACGCCACTCTTTGGGTACATATCCTGTAGTAAGGCTGAGATTGAACAGTAGTTTTATGTTTGGGTTTAGCTCTTCTTGGAGTTCATGTAGGACACAGCCAGGGACACCGTCTGGTCCCATTGATGCTGTGTTTTTTGCTTTGGAGAGGGCGGCTCTTACCTGAGCATCTGAGATGTCAGGGGGGCAGCACTCTGCTGAGATAGATATTTGTCCTTTTGGTGGGAGAAGTTTGCGCTGAACCTGTCAGCTAGGATGTTGGCAATGTCTGTGGGTTTGGTGTATTTTTTGTCATTTTGGACTAATTCTGAGCATATCTGGGAATTCCCACCCAGGTTCCTAACATAACTAAAGAAAGCCTTATGATTATCCTTAGTGTCCTGTGCAATTTTTCTCTCGAAGCTGGCCTTAGACGATTTTATGAGTGCCCGTAGTTTTTTGTTAATACTGATCAGAGATGCCTTCCCTTTTTGGGATTTTGCTCTGTTATGTAGTAGCTTCCTCCTTCTATTGTATAGTTTGTTTATGGCTGGGGTCCACCAGACAGGATGTCTGACTTTGGAGGATTGGGTCTTGGTTTTATCTGGGATTGCATGATCCATGCATTCCTGAAGGTGTTCATAGAATGCATTTATAAAGGATTCTGCAGTCTGGGCCATATTTTCCACAGGCCCGGGGGCTTTGAAGGATTCCACCTCGGTTTTGAGGAGTGTGAAATTTGCTTTAGAGAAGCTTTTCACTGTGGTTTTCTGGGAAGGGGGGGGGGTCGGGATGTGAATATCCAGTGAGATTAGTTTATGGTCTGATCTTACCAGTGAGGGATACACTTCTGGTCTGGAGCATAGAGTCCCCATGTTGGTGATGATCAGGTCCAGTATGTTTTCCTCTCTTGTGGGAGTGGTAACAAGTTGTTCCATACCATTTGAGTTTATAAATTCTAGGAACCTTTGGGCTAGGGTGTTGGAGCTTGAGTAATGCTCCCAGTCTATGTTTGGGTAGTTGAAGTCGCCCAATATAATTGTGTTTTTAGAGACCTTCATATTTTTCAGTGTTCTCAGGAAGGCCGAGTGGGGTTGCTGGGTTTGGGAGGGTGGTCTGTAGCAGGCTATAAACTGGAAGGCAGTTTTACCCACTGTTAGTTGCACATGGATAGTCTCTGATGCTTCGTGCTGTGCCACCTACCTGGAGGTGTGGGTATCTTTGATGAATATTGATACTCCCTCTCCTTTTGTGGTTCCGTCCAAGTTTTGGGGCCGAAAAGCATGGTATGAGGTATAACCTGGTAGTGCTGGGGTGCTCTCGGGAGCCTTGAACCAGGTTTCTGTTACTGCACAGATATCGATGTTCTCCATGCTAAGGAGAGTTTTGAGTGCATGCATCTTGAGGTTTAGACTTCTGGTGTTGAGTAGCATTACTCTTAGTTTCTTATCCCTTCTTATACCTGTGGAGGTGGGTTTGTCTTTTGAGCCTTGCCTAAAAAAGGCACTATGGGGGTAGCAAGAGCCTTTGCCAATATCCAAAAGCCCAGGGGTGACAGGTGCAAGCCGTCCCTAGCGAAGCATCGTAGCTTGTCTAGCATGTCATCCCAGGCTGACAGGCATTGGATCCCCTTTGAATGACACCAATACTTAAGCCAATTGTTGAAATTGATCATCTTGTCTTCATATTGTGGCATAATTCTTGGTGAGGGTAAGATGCTACTCAAGGTCAGGGTCATACTGGCCTGGGCTACATGCTCAGAGAGCTCCTCTATGTCTCTTTTCATGTAATCCAGGGAGGTACGTCTCAGGTTATTCACACCAGCATGGACAATGACTGAGTCATATTTGTACTTGCCTTGGAGTGACCTGAGTGCTTGTGTTATGTGGTGGATCCTAGCGCCCGACAGACAGCTCACCGTGACCTTCTCCTTGTTCAGCCTGGTGAGCGGGACGTCCATGTGTCTGACGATGGAGTCACCTATTACAAGTGTATCAGGTGTGTTGTTTAGCCTTAAGGGCTGTGACTGTTCGGCACACTGGCTTTGTGAGCTATGTGTTGCACATGTTTTGTTTTGGGGTAGCGGTTGCTTGGGTGTCTGCTTTGGAGGTCTCTGCTGCTTAGGCAGATTTTTATTTAGAGCCTTTGAGTATGTTTTTGTGTGTTTATGTGTTTGGTTTGCTGTCGTGGTAGGTCTATGTGAGACTGGAATTGTAGTGAGTGTGGTTTCCTTCTCCTCCTGACTGGTTACGCCAGTACTGAGTTGAGAGAGCTTAGCCTCCAGTTTGGCTATATGGTTGCATCTCTCACATGTGTTGGAATTTGTTGGGAGGAGGAGAGGGTTGTCTGTGTACATGAGGCAGTTGTAACATTGCCTCAAGATTCCCAGATTCACCAGCTGGAGAGGAGATTGACAACTGACCTTTGGACATGCTAGAATAGTATTGGGAATTCCTTTATAATTGAAAAAAGGGCCAATGGGGAACAAGATACTCAAGGGGAGTTTGTGAGGGTGTAGTGCTTTTAATTTTTTAGTGCTGACTTATATAATTGCTTTAGTGAGCAAGTGCCAGGTAACTTAAATGCAATGTGTTACAGGTAACTTAAATGCAAAAATGACAAACAGTAACTTTCTTTCAAGTGAAACAAGGAAATAAGTACAGTAAGAAATGCAGATATCACTAGGGATCCACAGAAGCACTGAAAAGCCGCGTTTTATGTGGAATTAGCGTTTCAGGGAAATAACAAGCAAACAAACAACAAACATATAAACAAAGCTAGATTCAGCAGGCCTGGATCTAGTCTATGCTACAGCAAACAAGGTGTACCAATTTCAGTAAGAAGCAGTTCAAATATGCAGGCACTATAAGCCTTTAACCAGAAATTCCCAGCTCAGAAGGGCAGAGTCCAGCCTCTCCTCCCACAAGACTGCAGACCACGAACCCTCTTAATGTAAAATAACTGGCCTGAAGCCCAAGTGCTTAAACCAGAATTAATACACTTTTAGAATAACAGACACTGAGCCCTCAGTCAGCAGTTCCCAACTTAGAAGGATGTAAGCTACCTGTTCTTTCACTACAGTGCAGACCACAAACCTTCATAATGTAAAACAACTGGTCTGAAGCCCAAGTGCTTAAACTAAAAGGCTTAGAATGAGGTACACCAAGCAGTAATAAATACAATTGAGTACTTTTAGGATGACGCAAAAGCAAAATAAAGTAGGAAGAAACACAAATACAGTTTTTTTTTTTTGAGTGAGCAAATGAGATGGGCCCAGGAGTTACATGACAGAAACAAGTGCAAATGCAGGCCTTCAAATTAGAAAGCTGAGAGAGATGGAAGACTGCCCAAATGGCCAATAACTACAAATTCTCGGCCAGAACCACTCCCTATGTGGTAGACAGGTTACCTAATGCTTACCACTCCCACTGATAAATCTAGAAGGCTTCCCTCCAACACAGAAAGGCTTGGGGGGGGCTCAGAAGCTCACAAACAGTCCTGGATGCAGCAAATCTGTATCTGGAACACTAATTACAGGAAAGGTAGGAAACAGGCTTACAATTTTTTTTTTTTTTTTTTTTTCAGAAAAGTAGCAAAACCAGTAGTAAAAACAATTCACATGCAGTGCAAGCTGGCACACTTGAATATGTAGCAGTATTAGTCCACACACAGTTTGAAAAAATGTAATTAAATTAAAAAGGACTAAAAGCAAGTGCAGAAAGGGTTTATTAGGTAGAATGCGGTAAAGAGATGGGACTGGGGGAGTGTCCTAGATCAAATCTACAGTGGGGCGGGCACTGCAAATGCCACCAAATTTAAACTACAGCCAAGAACAGGGAGGGGGAGTGGGGAAGACAGTTTCAACAGAGATGTGAGGAATCACAGTGCAAATTATAAAACCAGAAAAATATATACTGATCTCTCTATATTTGCAGAACAGTAAGACAACAGATATCTAAGCAACAATTTAGCTCTATAATACAGAAAAATATACTCAGCTCTATATATTTGCAGATAGTCTTGTAAGGCTGTCTCTCAGTACACAGGTTCCAATATAATCTTCTTGAAATATAGTTTCCTAGTAAAAGTTGTTACGTTATATGTTGTAGTGTACTGACTAGGAATGCATCTTTGACAATATCATAAACTTCACAGTCACTGCATAGTTTATTGCAAAACAGAGACTACCACATCATACTGTGCAAGTGGTGGGCCTTTACAGCTCGTCAGTAATAAAATAAAACAAATGTTTATACAGATTCTAGCTGATAGTGAGAATGCTGGACTGTCACACAACATTCTTATACAAATTAAAAGACTTTCTCTTACGTTTTTCCAGTCATTCTGAAACATATTTTCCCACAAAATATGGTATATGCAGTTATCCATCTTTAGCTTAAGACAGTTTATAAGCTTAAAGCTAAAAGTTGAGACTTGGTTATTAATAATACATAATGTAATTTCCAACATGTCAGTCAATCATCTGACAAGCTTGGTTAGCTAATTTCCATTCATAAGGACACACACACACACACACACACACACACACACACACACACACACACACACACACACACACACACACACACGCACACTACCTCCAAATTTGTACTCACAGCTCTCAAACTGCTACCCCCCTCCCCAGCCAAGCTACGGCCATTCTCGTAATTCACAGTTCGCTCTTTTAGTGTCGATGAAGAGGTATTCGCTGTAATGCCTCTTCAGTAATATAATATAGATTCACTCAAACTCGGTTCCTTGAATTGAAAATGAACCTGAAAGTCAGTTCTTTGAAAAATGCAGCATGGTAGTTGGGGTAGAGGATTCATGCTTTTGTTTTCTGTAACTAAGGTACAGGTTTTGAGCTTGAGTAAATTACTAACCACCTGCTACCCCTAACTAGGGTGTTTCATTCACACACACACACCCTTACCTACCTCTTAGTGCAAGAAATACGGACAAAGCCTAAGATAAACAGGGACAGATATTAAATAATGCTCTCGTGAACTTAGAAAGTTGCTAGAATAACAGGATTTGTGCTAGTATGAATTTTTCTAAAGGACATGAAGTCTGAAACTCAAATGTTTGTCATTATTTAGCAACTTCAGCCTTCAATGATTTTCTAGAAAAATCACAAAATTTATGAGGAACAGACAAAAAATATGGGGCAAAAATCTGGACATTCTGCAAAATTTGGACAGTTGAGAGGTATGCTACCTACCTCTCTCTCACACACACACACACACACACACACACACACACACACACACACACACACACACACACCTCTCAACCTCTTAGAGAAACAAACCCATAAATAAAACTGAGGCAAAGGCCCAAAAATAAAGACTTTTTTTTTTAAATATTGCTCTTATAAACTTAGAAAGATAATAGAATAGTAGTAGGTCTTGCATTAGTACAAATTTTCTGAAAGGTATGAAATCTGAAACTCAAATGTCTGCCAGTATTAACTAACTTCAGTCTTTAATGATTTGCCACTAATTTGCCAGAAAACCGCAATTTTATGAAAAACGGACCAAAAATGTGATGCAAAAATATAAAATTGCCAGACAATAGAGCTGGGAACCTGTCAAAAAAGGGACACCATTTTAATATGAGCACTGTTAACTTGAGCAGCTGACAAATTTAGAGAATATATATGCATTTCTGAAATAAAACTAATGTATAACTCTGATCATTACAGTTATTTATAATTGTAAACCCTCCACATTTTCTTCCAAAATTGCTATTTTGCAAAGGGATTATTAGGGGGAGAGCAACATTTTGAGCTAAAATTGGGGACAGTTGAGAGGTTTGGATATTCCTAATTCTATAAAGCGATTTATTTGCACATACCTCTCAACCTCTTAATGCAGGAAATCTGGACAAGACCAAATATATTGGGGGAACATACAAACAGTACTAAAAATTGATCTTTTATAAACTTAAGACAGTTGATAGAATAATGGGTCTTGCTTTAGCATGCATTTTTCTGAAGGATATGACGTCTGAAACTTGTCTGTCATTATTTAGTGACTTCATTCCTAAATGATTTGCCAGAAAAGTTTTATTTTGCATTTTACAGCAGGAACACCAATAAATATCTGCTAAACAAAGCAATGCAGTCTCACAATGAAACTAGGCTTAGCATTAAAACTTCTCTTCCCTTGAAACTCAC
>NC_056732.1:118188978-118236478 GCF_019279795.1 Protopterus annectens
GACTATCAACCCAGATGTCATTTTAAGCCTAGTTGTTTCATCCCAATGTAATACCATAGAAATGTTAGTCAATACCCGAGATTGCATTTAGTGATGACTGTCCATGTCCAGTATGATTTTGGGTGCTATCCTTGGTAAGAATTTACGATTCCCCAGCCACTTGTCTAGGCTTCTGCTGAACATTGTCATAGAGGTGCTCTGTTTTCACATGAATTGGTAGCCTGTTCCAAAGATGCTGCAGTCACTGGGAGATAAATCTGCCCCTCCAGCATGTCCTGTTTAAGTCACAGGTCATATTTAGATCCCTGGAACATGTAGCCCTATTGATTTAGGGATATGCAACAAGTTCATTAGGTTTGGATCTTGGCTTGCTCTGTAGGCCAGGCATAAGTCTCCCCTAAGAAGTCTGTATGATATGGAGTATGGTAACGGACTTTAGTCGGTCCATGTAAGGCACATTCTGGAGCCCCTTGATTTTCTTTCCTCGAAACCTCTCAGGTCTCTCTAATTGCTGCAGGTACTTAGTATGGTACATGCCAAACGGGGCTTTGTACTCAATTATGGGCTGGATAAGTGCCGTGTTTAGGGGGGTTATGACTTCTTTTGATCTCGAGGTGATGCCTGTATTAATCAAGTGTGCTACGTAGAAAGCTTTCCTTACTACAGTAGACACATGGTGGTCAAAGTTAAGGTCGTAGTGAACTTGTGATCCCAGGTCCCTTACCACTTCGTGGGTACTTGGGGTATTGTTATTGATTTGATAGTGTGAAGGGACATTGTTTGTGCTGAAGGGAATGATGATGCATTTCTTTGCATTCAGTTTGAGACCGTGACTAATACACCAGTTGTTGGTCTGTGTGAGACCCTCCTAGAGTATACTGACATCATTTGGGGATTCAGTGATTGCATCTAGTTTGCAGTTGTCTGCAAACTTGGTCAGCCACAACCCCTTAGTTTTGACCTGAACTTCTGAGAAGTGTCACAAACAAATAATTGTCCCTAGTAATGGGGTACAAGCTAATATTTTTCTGTGGAAAACAGTAACTCTTGTTCTTGGTTCCTGCAGCAGACTGAATTGCTTCTGCATGTTATTTAGTTCAGTAAACCTGCAAGCATTACAGACAGAATGCATAAAGAATTTGGCAGATTTAAAAAATGGCTATACTCTCTCATACGGCTGCTTTGAAGTGGCACTGTTCAACACTTGTACTGAGGGAGGGGGCTACCTCTGTTCTATTTTATTAGCTCATCTTCCAAGAACATCTAGTTTATACAGGCTAGTTCCCTGTGGTAACCCACCTCAAACACCTAGCAGAAACCTAGGCATACTGTTTTATGCAGGGATCCCTTAATATGATTCAGGCATAACACGACATAAGTTTAAACTTAAAGTACCTTTTTGTTTCAAAACCAAGTCATATTTTTCATCTTGTTTGTATACTCTTAGGAACTCAACTATTATTTCTTAGTATATTCCCCTACAGATCTCCTGCTACAGAGGTGAGACTTATTGGGATGTACTTACCAGGTTCAATTCTTGATATCCCACACAACCTTCTTTAGACAGAGTTACATCCAATATTCTTTAGCTATATCACTAACAAGAGGACTTTAAATATTTTAGCTGCATGTGACTCAAATATAATAGCTATGTTTCTGAAAATCCTTCATGGTAGATCATTAGGCCTTGGTTCTGTATTCTCTTTATGTTTAATAAGTTCCTCCCTAACAGTTTATTTTTATCCACTTGTTGTCAGATGCTCCCTACTCTGTTACCCCCCCCCCCCCGCAGCATGGAAGTCTCCCCTTTATTATTAATGAAAACTGAGGAGAGAAATCTGCAGCTTTATAGTATTTTTATCCTCAATGTTTAGCCTTTTAACCTCCATTCTTACGTTTGTTTGTGAACACACATACATACATGCATACATAAAAAAATAATGTATTCCTTCTTCTGATTCCTTCTAAAACTTGATTTAATATTCCTTACAGATAACAACTTTTCCTTGCTTCATGATAATCATACCTAAACTGTTTTCTTTCATCTTCAAGATTTTGAATAAACTTTTCTTTCTTGCCATTGTCTTTCTCACTTTCCTTTTAACCCACTCCCAGTTTCTTCAAGTTTGTAATTTTAATTCTATAAAAACAGCTCATATTTACAATGTTATACATATGGGACTGTGTATCCATATATGTCTATGCAAATGTACAGTAGACTGTTCATAGTCATATTAGAAAAGTGAATGAGGGCTCAGTCTGCTGGATTAGAAGCACATACATATTTGTGCCACTTTCTTGTCATGCATAATTGTCCCATACAGCTGAAAGGATTGATAAAGTAAAAGCACTGCACCTTGACAGCTAAAATATAGCTTTTGGTTTTAGTTACAACCCTTCCCATATAGTAGTATTTAATACCACCCACCCCCACCCATCAGAAACTTAACAGAATCTGCTGCTCATTCACACAGCACAATAACTATATTCGGCAACTGAAGGTGCCCTATAATGATCTATCAAGTTCCTGTTGTCTCACTGCAGCCAGACATAATCAACTTGAAAATAATTATTTATAGAAGTCCTCTTCCCTTACGAAAAAAAAAATCCACACACCACAGCTCTCGATCATCCAGAATTTCATGGGACCACCCATTTTTATGCTTAAATAAGCTTAATTCCCCCAACTGCCCAATTTGGATGTTTGTTCCCTCAACATTTTCAGTAAAGTAACCTCTGTTACAGCTGTAGATGTTTTCGCCAATCAGACCATCACTTTACTGCATCTCATTTGCATGCTGCTGGACAATTTCTCAGTTTCTTTTCTAAATTCTTGTTGCTTACATGCGAAAACACAGACTTGATATGTTTTGGTTTTCAATTAGGTCTGCTCAGTCCAAATATAAACAGCAAGAATGGAGGATCCTTGGTTTTGAAGAGAGGTGAATGAACTTAATGCAGTGAGGAGGAGAAGCTTGAAGCCAGGTAGAAAGGAGGAGAAGCTTGAAGCCAGGTAGAAAGGAGGAGAAGCTTGAAGCCAGGTAGAAAGAAGAAGAATGAAGAACTTGGGATTCATTAGTGCTGAATCGCTGTTTGCTGAAACTCAAGGGAATGTGTACCATTTTTCTGCTTTGGGAAGTGAGCTGTATCATGCATTGGATTTGAAGGCAAGGCCAAGCTGCTGGAGTATTTGTGTATATTAGGTCTGAGTTTTGCTGCCACTCTTCAGCACTTGACTTTTGGAGTTTTATTTTAATTCTTTATTCTGTGCTGACCTTCTGGTGACTAGTAGTTAGTTTTCTGTCAAATGCCTAAGGACAGAGGTCTTTAACTTTTGAGTTAAAGATCTGCAATCTTTCAGAAAATACATTTAGCACATAATAGGCAATGTTTAAAATCTGTCCTCATGGTGTTCTTTGGTAAACCACTAACAGAAGTTAATAAATGACAGACATGTGAGTTTCAGGCCTTGATTTTCTTCATAAAATGCATGTTAGTACATATCCTGTTGTTCTAGCATTAGTTTAGGTTTACAGGAGCAATGTTTAAAATCTGCCCCAAATGTTTGGACCTTTGTCTCCCCCCTTATTTAATTCTTTATCCAGATTTCTTATGCTAACAGGTTGAGAGGTCTACAATTTTTGCTTCATATTTTTGGTTGTTCCTCATAAAATGTGTTTTTTCTGGCAAATCACTGACTGAAGTTACTAAATAATGACAAACATTTGAATTTCAGACTTTGGTATCTTTCAGAAAATAAATTGTAACACATATACTGTTACTAGTTTTCTAAGTTTATAGGAGCAATATTTAAAATCTGTCCTTGATGCTTGGGCTTTTGTACCCCTTCATTATTTTATGCTTTGTACAGAATTATTGTGCTAACGGGTTGAGAGGTATATTCCATGACCTTTGCCTCATATGATTGGATTGTTCTCATAAAATGTGTTGTACTCTGGCAAATCACTGACTGAAGTCATTAAATGACAGACACTTCAGTTTCAGATTGTGGTATCGTTCAGAAAATATATTCTTACATATATCCTGTTATTGCTCCTATAAACTTGCTAGAATATTGAAAATCTGTCCCTAATGCTTGGTCCTTTGCCCCCCTCATTATTTTATGCTTGTACAGAGTTCTGTGCTAACATGTTGAGAGGTTTGCCTTATTGTGTGTATTGCTTCAATATTATTATTCGTATTTTGAAAAATTGTATTTATTTTATTTGTTTTACATTTGTTTACCAGGGCTGTTCGACTGGGCCAGTGGCCCTTTTCCAGCAGAGGCCTGGGGTAAAAAGCTATATTACAAAAACACATTAAAAACAATACAAGAAGTAAATAACAATCAGTAATACATAACTCTGGTAAATATAGGTAGAAAATAGTTTATGCATAAACAGTAAAAATTGAGAGAGTAATATAAAGTAGGGAAAAAGAAAAAAGCTAGCAAATAAACTAGCCTGAAATAGCTTGTGCCATCATAGAGACATGACTGATCAGTAGATCAATATCATGGGTTTGCTGGTAAATATTTATGAGATACATGTATGGTATATGAACAAGAATAGGGCTGATTGTGGTTATGCTAGTGTTACTTGTTCTAAACAGTGACAGCTAAGGCAGTGTTGAGGTGAAGTACAAGGAGGGAATATGATGAAACTGTAGAAAGTTTGAGATAAAATATGAGCAGTAGTGAGTTTGAGATGGGTACAGAGAAATTGGAATTCAGTGAGAAAAGAGATAGTTTTGATGTTTGAATTTAGTAAGGGAAATTTTAGTTGTAAGAAAAATGAAGGACAGAATTATCAGCCTAGATTAGTGCAGGAGCAAAGCCAGTTTTTGGTTAGGTGTTCCTTAAGCAGTAGTTTTAAATTTGGATGTGTTGCTAGAATGTTTAAGTACTTGTTTTAAAACCAACTCTCAGGTGTAAGGGTGGGTGGGAATCTATTACTTTATTTTTATTTGTATTTGTTTTCCATTTGAATTTTATATGGCTGTCTAAATAAAAATAATCAAACAAACCAAAACCAGCACTATGGTGAACTGCTTAGGAGAACTAGTAGTAAATGCAGGTAAAAGTCCAAAAAGGCGGACACACAGGGAGTTCAAGTAAACTAAAACCACAATTTATTGTAAAGATCCACAAAGCTTTCGAGTAGTAACTCTTCCTCAGTGTGTATAGAACAATGGTAAAAACAAATTTAAATACAAACCTCATTCTGACACAAAAAATTTAAAGCGATATGCTGTCATTATATCATACAAGTTTTTTTTTTATTTGTATGATATAACGACAGCATATCTCTTTAAATTTTTTTTTTATATCTTTTAAACTAATTGAATTTGTATTCTGATTGGGCTGTGTCAGAATGAGGTTTGTATTTAAATCTGTTTTTACCATTGTTCTATATACACTGAGGAAGAGTTACTACTTGAACGCTTTGTGGATCTTTGCAATAAATTGTGGTGTTAGTTTACTTGAACTCCCTGCATGTCCGCCTTTTTGGAGTTTTACCTTCAGAAAATAAGAATAACCCCAGAGTGAGTCTGTGTATGTATAAATCTCCTTTTTAATTAACTTATCTAAAATGATGTCCTGTCTTTGTGTAGTTGAACATGTGTGGGCATGCCCATTAATGTGCTTATTTGCATATGCATATGGTATGTTGATTAGATGTCCCTGATTTTAAGATCCTTTGTCCCTGATTCTCTCACCTGGAGGTTGAGAGGTATGCCACACACCTTAACAGTGAGCTTTCTAACTAGGGCTGCTTTCATCACCTTGATTCCAGAACTGCATGGAATTGTCATGCTGGATCGAGGATGAATAGCACTTACCATGGCATACCCTCTCATTCATCCATTACCTGAAGTAATGCAGGTGTAGTTGGTGTAGTTCAGATACAGAACATAGAGAATGCTCAATTACTTTCACAAGGAATATATTTCTTGCTACCACACCTCTCAACTGTGCTTGATTTTCAGGGATGTTTCTGATTTTGACTCAAATTTTAGCTCTGTCCCTCTTAATACCTCCAAAATCTGTGATCTTTGGAGAAAAAGTGGTGAATTATACTTGATAAATAATGACAATGCTTGAGAGTTATAGACTGTTTTTACTTACAAAAGGTATATTAATTCACATTCTCTTGTTCTGTCAGAGTTTCAAGTTAATAGTACTAATATTTTAATAAGTGTCCCTGACTATTTCTGGATTTGTCCCCAGTTCTGTTGAGATTTAAAACCTGATTGTATGAGTAGCAGGCATGGTTCTTAAACAAAGGAACTGACATACTTGGGTGCGTGTACCTGTGTTTCTCGCACTCAATTATGTATATTATTAGTCAAATATACATAAAACGTAACTCCGGGGGGAGGGGTGAATAGCCTGCAGGCATTGAAACAGCAATGTACATATGCCATTATAAATTACCACACGTGAAGTGCTAGTGCTACCAGCATCACAAGGAGCCACAGCCATAACCAGTAGTACATCACTTGCAAAAATCCAGCCAGATGTACAAACTGAAAACACATTTAAGCATAATCAAAAAAACAGCAAACATGAATGCAGACTTGCACATTAAGTACATGTTATTTTTATGCAGTTATTTCCCTCTTCTGTGTTAGAAGATGAAGGATCTTCAGCATCCATATTGGCAGATACCATTCCAGAAAACGTATGTCAGTTCTTTTCTGAGATAAAATCTAAAGGAAGAGGGACTGGAACAACTAGTACAATGGCAATTAAAGCTAGTGTGGGCAGCCTGTCCATACTGTCCAACAAGTTTGAGACTTTTCCAGTGACACTTCTGTAGGGCATGTGCTGAGGATAGCATAGTGGACCTATTTTGCCAGGTTTCTAGAGCTATTAAGAAATGTGGATCAGAAAATGTATAGAGTATGCTGGTACAGGCTCCAGTTATAACAGTGTCTGTACAATATACAGCAGCACTTCTATCTAAGGTGCTTTGGGCAAAGACATTCTAAGCCATTCATAAATACAGTATTCTACCAGCTGGAAACCACTATGTACCACCTAGAGCTCCAAGAAGAGCTTGTACATTCACCACTGTCCATTGTATGGTTGTGTCAGTAGTCCGCAGGTCCTGAGATGCATTACCAGCAAGATGTTATTCATTGTGCCTACTGCTGTGGCATGGCCACCAAACCTCACAGTAAATGGATGACCCTCTCTGCTATGACTCCTACTTCCTACCACACATTGGACACCATCTCCTAACATGCTTCTTGCTGCTCCTTTTGCATTATATTTGGTGGCAATGAGAAAGACATGCAGAGAAACAGGACATATTTGTGTAGCAGCTGACATGAAAAGAGACATCAACACAGATATACACCATGAGCTTGCATGCACATCTACACACACTCCTGCAGATGTACACATGCATCTGTACCACATTGCATCATTGTGCGAGGCATAATATTATAAGCTCCTTTATCTGCCTTGTCTCCTTGTCTTAGTGCAAGTATATCCACGTTACAGATGTGAGTGGAAGTACAAGTAAGTAAACACACTTATAATGATCACCGACTGTCATGCAAACCTGGAGTGTATGTAACTGTCAGAGATCATGGAGAACATGAGCATTTATCATGGCATTTATCTACACAAGCAGTGACATGTTGCTCATATGTTACAGAGAAATAACATGTCAACATGCCCTGCACTCAAGTTACTCAGCAAGTACTATTATGACTCTGTTATAGTCTGTGTTGGAGTGAATAACATGAGATGTACCTGTCTGAACTATGTGAAGAGAGTCATGACTGAACTTTCATACTGTATCCCAGGCAGGTACGAACCTAGCTCTAAGCAGCGTTTTACCTTCACCTAGGATGATGTCACAATTTAAGCAAAAAATTATAGACTTCAACAATTGGCTTAGCTTCTGGTGTCAGTCCAGGGGGATCCAGTATCTGTCAGCCTGGGAAGACATTGTCAACAGGCCACACTGCTTGACCAGAGATGGTCTGCACCTGTCTCCTATAGGCTTTCAGATACTAGCAAAGGTCATTGCCTCCCCTATAGTGCCTTTTTTAGGCAATGCCAAAACAACAAAACATCCGACATAACAAAATCCTCTCAAGATAAACTCAAGGTTCTGCTGCTTAATGCTAGGAGTCTAAACAGGAAACTGCACTCCCTGGAAGCACTTCTCACATTGGAAAATGCTGACATCTGTGCAGTCACTGAGACATGTTTCAAAGCCAAGGAGAGTACCCCAGCTGTGTGAGGCTACAATGTTTTCCACATGTTTAGACCTCAAAATAAGCATGAAAGAACCAAAGGTGAAAAATGTATCCATTTTCATTAAAGCCAAATACACCTCAAGACTGGTCAAACAGTATGACTGTCTTGAACTACTCCATGTCCAATTGACTGTGGGCAAAAATACCATACCACGTCATTGCTAGCTATAGGTCCCCCACCCATGAATGAAGAAAAGCACACCGCATACCTGGACTTACTGAAGTCACTCGCCATACAGCCAAACACCTTGGTCGTGGGTAATTTGAACTATCCTTCCATGAACTGGGAAACATACATGAGCACAAACATACTCGTCCAGCAGTTCCTCGACTTTGTCAATACAAATATTTTAGAGCAGGTAGTCAGCACCCCCACAAGGGGCTCAAATGTGCTAGACGTAGTATTCCTCAACATGGGGGATCACTGCACTCCCTCGTGTGTGATGCCCTTCTTGGTAAGGTTGGAACATAAATCAGTCTCGTTTGATGTAATTATTGGGCCTGACACCTCTTCAGGAAAAGAAAAAACTAAAAAAAAAAACTTTTTAAAAGCAAACTACAGCCTGCTAAGCAATGGTATAAAATGTTTCAAACCCCCCTCAGTCACAGACAACAATGACTCCTATGCACTGCATAGACTCGGCTGTACCTGACTGGATCAAAACCAGGTCCTCCTGAAAAAAACAAGCCACTCTGGTGAAACTCAAATATAAACAGGTTATATAATAAGAGGAAGAAACTTGTGTCTAAATATAGGGAACTGACTCAGCACATGAATAATTCCTGCCACAGCTTAAACAAGAAAATCAGGAAATCTTGTTAAGTCCTCCAAAGCTAAGTAAGAAGCTAAAATAGCATCCCTAGCTGAAGATAATCGTAAGGCATTTTTTAACTACATACAGAATCTAAAAGGGAATGCCCAGCTATGTGCCAAACTAGGTGGATGGTACTACTCATACTATAGCAGAGGAAATTGCCAACCTGCTAGCTGACAGATTGGGAGCAAACATCACCCCCTGTCTCCACTCTCCACCAACCATACCTTAAAGCATACCTAACACCATGCCTTAGCCTAGTATCTCTAGAAATCAGGTAATACCTGGGCCCTCCAAGACCAGAAATACAGCTTCAGTGGGAGCAGGTGACATCCCAGGGTGCTTGCTAAACAATCTAAAACAGGGCCTAGTGAACCCATTTGATGCCCTCTTCAACCACAGCCTGAGAACTGGGTATGTTCCAGTAGAGTAGAGAACAGCAACAGTAATCCCCTTGCACAAAGAGGGACCATCAACTGACCCTCAGAACTACACTTATAAGTCTAACTAGCCTCATCTGCAAGGCTATGGAAAGAATCATCATGGACCTTATCAAAGGAGGCAACCATCAAACTCTAGACCCAACCCAGTCTGGCTTTAAGGGTAGGTCATACTTGTTAAAGCTGGTAGACTTCTTCGAGAAAGTCACCAAAGCCCTGGAAAAGGGAAAGACAGTGCATACCGCCTATCTTGACCTAGCCAAGGCCTTTGACACAATTGCCTGCCCAGGTATTATAGAGAAACTCTCTCAGCTGGTGATTAACCCTTACATCACTAGATGGGTAGCCAGTTTGCTTACCAACAGAACATATACTGTCAAAGTTAGTGACTCCACCTCTAACAGTAGACCAGTCACCAGTGGTGTACCACAAGGATCTGTGCTGGGCCCTTTACTGTTTGGAATCTATTTCTCTGAAGTCCAGGCAAACCTAGACAGATTCTGGCTAACCAAGTTCACTCATGATTGCAAATTGGGTGCACTCATTGAGTCCCTCAATGACGTAAGCATACTACAGAAGGGGCTAACACAAACAAATGAATGGTGCCACAGCCACGGATTAAAAAATGCATTATTATTCCCTTTGCAAAAGAGGAATTCCCTGCTGATTATAATATTGACAGCACCCCCCCCCCCCCCCAGGTTTAAACCTAATGATATGAGATTTGGGTACACAGGTTGACAGCAATCTGAACTTTGAACATCAAGTTTCCACAGTGGAGAGGAAAGCCTTCTACATTGTATCGCATCTAGGTCTAAGGATGTTATAACTCCACTGTACTCAACCCTCATCAGACCACTAATTGAGTACGATACTCCCATTTGCATGTCAGTCACCAGACACCTCCAACAGCTAAGAGATACCCCAGAAGTTTCTCACCAAGAAAATACAGGGCCTTCAAACCATGACTTATGTGGAAAGACTGAAAGCCCTGTCACTGTACTCTGTATCATATAGGCTGCTGAGAGGCATCTTGTGTCCGGCCTTCAGGGCAGTCTCTGATCCTGCCCTGATAGATATGCTGCACATCTGCAAGTCAAATGGCACAAGAGCCATTAGCTCTAGGTATCTTAACCTATCGTGCGACATTAACAGAACATGCTGGAGAGACAGATACATCTCACAGAGACTGCTGCTCCTATGAATAAACATCCAATTCATGTGAGGCAGAGCTCCTCCTTGACCCTACTCAAATGCAACCTAGATAAATGAATGGGTGACTGCAAATTCACCCCAGGGGTGGCGCTCATGTCCCTCATTGACAGGGGTAGTCGGTGTTGACCATAGATTTGTTCTGTGAAAGTCACCCATCTAATCAAGGACAACTGGGGCAGCTTGGGAGTAATGTGGCTGGGCTTGTAAGGGCTATAGGTTATTTTAGCTTAGTAACCCCCTATGACCCTATAATAAAAATCTCATGGTACAGACCCCCATCCCTGCAGTGTTGGGCATTTAGCTTGTAGTTCCATAACATCAGTATGCATTTTATTGTTGCAAGGCTCAGAAACAAAAACGCATACTAATATTATGGAACTGTAAACAGGATATCACACACTGACGGAGGGGGTCATCTCCAGAAGCTTTTTTACTAATTCATCAAACAATAAGTTAGGTTAGTTATTGTCTGTTAATTAGTCCACTCCCCCAACTGATCAAAGCACTTATTGTAACAAAAGAGTTGCTGAGAAGGACCTTAATACCTTCAACAACCTCAGTATCCTTTGTTAATGAATATGTTGATTGCTGGTTTAAGTGCTTCTATGAAGTGCAACAATACCAGCAGATAATCGCACCCAAAAACTGAAAAAAACATATGTTTTTCAGCAAATCTTGATTTTTTTCTGAATTGCTAATGCCTCTATTATTTTCTAATTTGTTATACCCCAAAATGATCTGAAGGATGCTGCCATGGCTAGCACAATTTTGTTTTACAATCAGTGTCTTTACATTCCTGATGTCATGTTATAGGGACAGAAAGGGGTCATTTATTGTGGTTTTCTCTCTCATCTGCTTACAACATTATTGTGATTGCCTACTTTTCACTGTCAGCATAAATTTGCATTTTTAGTTACCTTGCTTCCTTTGTTGCCACCGTGGTACAGCGGTTGCCGTGGTGGTACAGCGGTAGCGTTGTTACCTCACAGCAAGAGGTTCTCCCATTCGATTCTCGGCTTGGCCTGGGAGTGCCTTCTGTGTGGAGTCTGCATGTCCTCCCCGCGGTTGGGTAGCGTTTGAAAGACATACGTGCGTAAATGGGCGTGCCTTCATTGAAGGTTGGGCATCGAGCTGGCACCTCAGTGTTTCATAAAAATGTACTGCCAATCATTAGCGGACTGGAGTTCTGCTGTAGTGACCCCTTACCAGGAAAAAGCCGAAAGACAGACAACAACAGTTACCTTGCTTCCTTTGATTTTCATTAGTGGCCATCTCTGTCACAACTTTTTACGGAGTGTTTGAAAAGAACAATTAACTCAGCCATATTTTCAAGACTGTCATTCAAGGTAACAACTGTAGTTCAGTGTTCCAAGTGTGAGAAATCTAACCCCTGTGATTAACAGGTGTTCTGCCGTGGTGGTACAGCGGTAGCGTTGTTACCTCACAACAAGAGGTTCTCCCATTTGATTCTCGGCTAGAGTGTGGGGAGTGCCTTCTGTGTGGAGTCTGCATGTCCTCCCCGCCGTTAGGTAGCCTTCGAAAGACATGCATAAGGGCGTGCCTTCATTGAAGGTTGGACGTCGAGCTGGCACCTCGGCGTTCATGAAAATCTACTGCCAATCATTAGCGGACCGGAGTTCCGCTGTGGCAACCCCTAACCGGGAAAAGCCGAAAGACAAACAACTTGGTTTGAGATGGTTTGTGTTGCATTCACAGTTTTAAATATTATAGCTTGAACTGAAGTCTTTCCCCAACTCACTGACTTGTCTCAACAAAACAATGTATACAAAGCAAAAATTCAAAACACCAGAAGAAACATGCACTTTTACACACAAATTCTGGTTCTCCATTAAAAAGCTCCTCCAGCTTGGCCAACAAACACCACCTTCCCCATCTGACTCCAACAGCAGTGATAGCATTGCCTTCTCAATTTAACACCTTCTTTACAAACTCCAGTCCTCTCCCTATCAAAAAGACAATGCAAATACCATTCCAACCATCACACTCCCCTCCAGCCAAACTGAGAACTTATTCTCCTTCAAGCCCATCCAAATTAATATCGTTAAGAAATTACTCAGTAAACTTAAAACAGCAATCCTTGCTGCTGATAAGCTACCTACTGAATTCCTAAAACTAGCCACTGACGCCATTGCATACCCTGCATCCGTCCTCATGAATCACTCAGTAACTGAAAACTACATAACAGCACTCTGGAAAATAGCTCACATTATACCACTGCATAAAGGAGGGAACTCTACAGAGCTCTCCCAACTACTGACCCATAGCCATCTTGTCACCACTCTCCAAAATCCTAGAAAAATGTATACACACCCAGCTAATGAAATACCTTCTTTCACATAATCTTCTATCGAACACACACAACGTGGCTTTCGCCCAAATCACAGCACTACAACAGCTCTTCTAAGCTACACTAATGCAGTAAATCAATTCAGAAATGAAGGTAAACTTGTCTCCTCCATCTTCTTGGACCTGTCAAAAGCCTTCGGTACTGTGTCCCATCACAAACTCCTCACAGAGCTATCCACATACAAACTCAGTCACTTGTTTCTTGCCTGGTTTCACAATTAACTAACCAGTCATTTGCAGGCTGCTACATGGCATCAGGATCTGTCACCCCTCCTACCAGTTACCATGGGGGTACAGTATGGTTCAATCCTTGGATCTCTGCTCTTCACTAGATTTACAAATAAACACCACACTGCTACACATTTTACTTCCATTATTCAGTTTGTTGATGACTCCACACTAATCTACGCAGGTCTCACACTACAAGAACTCAAAGTAGCTACCCAATAGTCATTTTACTGCTGTTGAATCTTGGTTAACAGAATCTCAACTAATACTTAACCCAAGTGAAACAAAAATAATGTTCTTTTCCCCCTGGTAAAACCCTTGACTTCTCATCTTTGTTCCAAGTATATTCCTCCAACAACACCCACAGTATCACAAGCAAAATTACTAAGAGTTTTCATGGACAAAAAAATGAAACGTGACATATACCTAGCTCAATCAATCAAAAAAACACATATGGTCTTTTGACCAGCACATTGCCACTGTGGTCAGAAAGTCCTTTTATGTGGCACATCTCGATTACCAAGGGTTTTGCACCCAGGAAGAAAGAGGTCATGCCAGGGTAATCCTATGGGCTAGGCTTATAAAGCTCCAGGGCCATTAGCCTAGTACACACCTATGAACCTATATGAAGTTAGGCTCACTTTACAGAATCAAACCATTTCTGACTAGCAGTACAAGACAGGCAATTGCTAGAGCTCATCTTATTTCCACCCTTCTATATGCTTCCCCGATCTTCACTAAAGTTTACTACCAACTCCCCCCACGTGACCCACCACTGCCCAGCCATAAAACAACTTATCTGGTTAGAATTACCTCGCTGTCTAACTTTCACTCAGCTCAGCATTACACACAGACTGTACACCACCCAGAAGAATGTCCATCACTCCAACAGCTGATCCAACTTTACACAAACTCTCGTGTGCTTCGCTCCACAAATAAATCCCTACTACAAATCTCCAGGTCTAATAATAATGCTGGAGACTCCCTGTATATCAACTCTATCTCCAAAATCTGTACAGCACCCCACAAACCGTTATTACTAATCTCAGTTACTTCAAAGGCTTCCAGAAGAGCCACCTAACTAGCCATTGGCTCCGCCCATGTTCAGGCCCAGGTAAGAACTCTAACCACAGCATTACACCTTAACTACAATTTCCTCATCTGACAACTTTTATCAGATGATTTATCAGCTAGTAATTACTGACCTTTCATCCTATCCCCCATCCTCTTCCTTCCTCTCACTCTGTCACAAACCTAAAATCCCCTTGTGTAAATTAGCACAAGGAATCTACTTCGTTTCCCAATTCGCTTTTTCTCTCCTTATCATTGACAACAGTCTGTCCAAACTGCCACTCTACCTTTGTGAAACAAACCTACAAGCTGGTTATCACTACTACACTATGTAATAGCATTAGTAGAAAATGTCATATGTATAACTTTGTTTTTTGTATGTTCATTGTGATCTGAAATTTAAATGTCATCTGTTGACCACACCATGTTCTGAAAGTTTTTTTTTTTGCAAAATTTATATAAACAATATTGTATATTGCAAACTACTTCCTAATTTCTTTTGGAACTACTTATCATAAATCTGTATGTATTATGTATTTTACGTGTTAAGAATTGTTTTGGGAGTTTTTTTCCCGGGCCGCCACTGAAAATAGGCAACCACCCAGTCGGACTTTCCCAGTAAACAAATATAAAGTAAAATAAAGTAAATAAATTACAGTGCAGAAAAAAATGCAAAATCAAATATTGACAGAAAGAAAGTAGTTAACTGTAGATGAACATATCTGTTTCCTTTTTTGTAGCACTGAATTTTATTAAAAGGAAAGACATTTGCATCTGAAAACAAGCCTTGAAAACCCTGCCTTTTTTCAGACTCCAGCCTCCAGGTTAAACTATTTATCTGAGGTGTGATGCTAGCAATCTGTGACTGATGAGGCACATGTAAATGCCATTGTCTAAGAGCCATTGTTTTCTTAATGGCACTGTAGCTGAAATAAGTGACCTGACCTAATTACTCTGCCACTCGTAGGAGCCTTTGTGACATAACAGATGAGACAGATGCAGGAAAGAAAGGCAAACATAATTATTAAATTTTTTTTTTCTGTATGTGGAATGTTTAGAGTTTGGATTACAGAGAAGGAGAATCACTTTTTGGAAAGATTTGCTGAAAAGTGTTCTGTTTTTGGGTGCAGTTCTATTTTAATAGCCTCCCTGATATCAGTGTTTGTGTTGACAAAGAGACGTGTTTTCTGGCTGAAAGCTTTGCTCAGATGGGGTTTTCACTTTGCTTTACACTACTGTAACATTCAATGTGGCAAAAATAGTTGAATTTATTGTACACTCACAGTTTACTGCCTTTTTTCTTTTCACAACCACACAATAGGAATAAGAAAAGTACAAAATAAGGGTATTAGTCCACTTTAATGGGACACACTTTTTTTCTTCATTTACTTTTTACTTCAGTGTTCAAAACCAGCTTCTCTTCCATACATATTTGATGGTCCCCAGCATAAAAAGTTTGATTTTTGTCATGTCCCATCCACTAACTGTTCCCTACCAGTTGTACTAACACCAGCCCCTCTATGGCTCATTAATTTTTGCAGTTCTCTATTTCTTTGCCCTTCTCACACATAACAGTGGGTGAAAAACACAGTTTATTTTATTAAAGGTATAAGCTTTTCTGCACGTTAAATACCTAAAAAAAAATGCTATTTTTACTGAATTACTTCTTAAATTGGGTGCAAACTGCTGGCCTCCTATTCAGTTATTTGCAAGCCTTGGAAGAGCACAGTGTGTCATACAGTTAATTGTGAACAATCTCAAGTTTGTTTTCTTTCTGAACTCAGCCCTGTTGCCACTCCTTCCACCAACCCCCAAACGATCGAGTAGGTTTTTATTTCAGATTTAACAGCCTAGTTCAGTTTGGATTCAATACCTTGGAAAAAATAATTTAAGGTAAGTCAGGAAATGGATTTATTTACTTATTTGGTACTTACGTATTATCGCAACCACATTTTCCGACGTGCTGGACTTTCTTCTCTTTTACTCAAACAATGACAAGGAAGTGTAATCAGGAAGGGTAGACTGTAAAAAACTCTTCTGGGATGTTGCTGGTGGATTTGTGAAATGAGTAAGGGTTCAAATTTGAGGATTTGTGGCTAGCGTGCTTAAAAGACATCAAGCATTGAATTCAGCGAGCGATCGCAGTGGCTGTCTGTATATACGTACGCTGGCCTGAAAGGAGTCTGGGCAGTCATAGCGTACGATGTTAGAAACATACACACACACACACTTCCAACGAATTAGCTGCTTTTGAGCACACTAGTCACAAATCCTAACATGTGCAAACCCTTACTAGTTTTACAAACCCACCACCAGGATCGTGTTTTAACAGTCTACCCTTCCCAATTACTTTTTTAAGAAGTTAGACTGGGTACTGCTTTGCTTTTCTTTCCTGATGCTTTCTGTTCTCAGGGCAAAGGCTGGGAACGCAGAACGGGTTTTAAGTGGAACGTTGTACTTTCTTAACTGACATCTTGAGATGCTGGCAGTAAATGGAGAAACCTATTTTTCAAACCTTATTTTTTTCAGCCATTGAAGTGAAACATCCTAAAAACAATAACACATTAAAGAAAACACATATATGAGGTTTTCTCATACTTCACTGGTCCCAGTTGATACAAGGAGAAGCAACCAGCATCAAGGCGAAAATGTGGTTGCGATAATACGCAAGTACCACTTATTTTTATCAAATTATTTCTTAGAGTACCTTGGATATAAGTAACTTGCCTGCTGCTTAATTGCCTGACAACTGGTGGAAATCCATAGTGCAGGTTTGTGGTAAAACAGGAAAAGCTTAAATAATATTTTAATTCTGAAGACAGGCTTGTTGCTGTTCGTTCTCCAGCCTTCCTCCTTCCCAGTTCTGCTGGGGTCTTAAACTCTGTAACTGTTGATTTGTTTGCCCTTTCTGGCATAGCTCTCAACCTTCAATCTCCAAAATGAGGAACACTACCTCTCATAATGTGGAACAGATGAGCAAAATGTTGAACAATTGCTAACAGCTTACTAACAAATTCAACTAGGAAGCTCATATGATGGTAAAAATGTAATATTGTTAATTATAGAATAATTCTTTTAATGAAATAATACGATTCAGTTCTATTTACCACAGATATCAGTTAAAAATTGCTAACACTGAATGTGTGACAGATCCCTTCAGTGTGAAATATCGAGGAACATGAACATTTTAAGACCCCAAATGAGGAGTGTTCCACATAATGAGGTACACTTGAGAGGTAGGACTTTCTGGTAACTCTACTTCAGCCATTATCCTACTCTTGTTTACTCTCACTAGTTGCTTCCTCCAAGGCCCAGAGCATACATTCTATTTTTAATGGACTAGTTAAAGCTATTTTGAAGTTACTAGTAAAACAAAGATTATATATAGCTTTCTTCTGGCAGTACATTTTTTAAGAAGCATTACAAGAGTTGAGTTTCTTAGGCTGTGCTTACCAGTTAACTTTTCAATTGCCTCACTTTTCTGGTGTTGGCTCTATCAAGAAACATGGGTCTAGAAGGATTTTCATAGATTCGTTTATTAGGAGGGGATATGCTAGTTAGAAAGTTTCCAGGGTTATGTGTGTGTGTGTGTGTGTGTGTGCGTGTGTGTGTGGGGGGGGGTATTTTACTTTGGATATTACTGGCTGCCTCTCTGTGTCAGAGACATGGGGGCCTGATCCAGGGTGAATTTCTGATTTCCCATCCAATGGACAAGGTTATACTTAAATAGGGTTAGCGATACACTGTTGGAAACTCCTGGTGTTCTGGCTGAAGTGTGATTCTCAAACAATTTGGAAACATATCGTCGACTGATAAGTATATTTCTTGCCATTTTAACTTTTCAGAGTTCTACATTATCTTAACTTTGCCTGAGTGAATTATTTTATATATTTTCTGGCATTGTTTTCTGTTTCTCATCTGTCCTGAAACTACTCCTGGTGTTCTGGCTGAAGTGTGATTCTCAAACAATCTGGAAATATATCGCTGATTGGTAAGTATATTTCTTGGCATTTTAACCTTTCAGAGTTCTGCATTGTCTTAATTTTGCCTGAATAAATTATTTTTTTTGCCTGAGTGAATTATTTTATATATTTTCTGGCATTGTTTTCTGTTTCTCATCTGTCCTGAAACTGTTTTTTTCCCCTCCCTCCCTATTCTTGTGGTGGTGTTATAGTTGGTGGCTTTGCAGTTGCCCGTCCCTACTGTAAATTTTATCTGGGACACCCCTCCCAGTCTAGTGTTCACTCTACTCAATACAGAGAGAACATTTGAGAAGGCCAACCCACTTAGGTTCTTAACCTTGAATTATCTTCTGCTCCTTCTTCCTCTCTCCTTGCACTTTTACTAAAAAAATGCACCTTATTTTGCTTTTACCTCTTCTTAAAAGTACTCGATTGTATTTATTCTGCTGCATTTATTACTGCTTGGTAGTAGTCTGATTAAATTGTAATTGTTATTCTAAGCCTTTTGGTTTAAGCACTTGGGCTTCAAGCCAGTTGTTTTACATTAAGAAGGTTTGTGGTCTGCACTGTTGTGGCAGGACAGTAGCTTACATCCTTCTAAGTTGGGAATTGCTGATTGAAGGCTCAGTGTCTGTTATTTGAAAAGTGTATTCATTCTGGTTGAAGCACTTGGGCTTCAGGCCAGTTATTTTCCATTAAGAAGGTTTGTGGTCTGCACTCTTGTGGGAGGAGAGGCTAGATTCTGCCCTTCTGAGCTGGGAATTTTTGGTTAAAGGCTTATTGCGCCTG
Organism: Protopterus annectens; assembly: GCF_019279795.1. NCBI lineage: Eukaryota > Metazoa > Chordata > Ceratodontiformes > Protopteridae > Protopterus > Protopterus annectens. The sequence goes on from NC_056732.1 coordinate 118,208,143, forward strand.
CTTATTTGAACTGTTTCTTTCTGAAATTGGTGTGCCTTGTTTGCTGTAGCATAGACTAGATTCAGGCCTGCTGAATCTAACTTTGTTTGTATAAGTTGAGCACTAATCCAGGCCATCTTTTTGGAGAAGGTTCCCTTGCATCCTAGTGGCAGGAGTGTGCAGTTAGAACTTGTCTAAAGACTGCTGGAACAGAGCTCAGTTTTGAGATTTTTTACTGGTTAATTGGGTAATTTGTTTAAATCAGTTTGCTCATTTTCTATTGTTATATAAAAATGCACTTTATTCATCTGTTTTTACTGTGTTTGTGTTTCTTCCTACTTTATTACTTTTGCTTTTGCTGCCTGTTCTTAAAAATACTTAATTGCATTTATTCTGCTGCATTTATTACTGCTTGTTAGTAGCCTGATTAAATTGTAACTGTTATTCTAAGCCTTTGGTTTAAGCATTTGGGCTTCAGACCAGTTGTTTTACATTAAGAAGGTTTGTGGTCTGCACTGTTGTGGCAGGACAGGTAGCTTACATCCTTCTAAGTTGGGAGTTGCTGATTTGAAGGCTTAGTGTCTGTTCTAAAAGTGTATTAGTTCTGGCTTAAGCAATTGGGCTTCGGGCCAGTTATTTTACATTAAGAAGGTGTGGTCTGCACTCTTGTGGGAGGAGAGGGTAGATTCTGCCCTTGGTTAAAGGCTTATTGTGCCTGCTTATTTGAACTGTTTCTTTCTGAAATTGGTATGCCTTGTTTGCTGTAGCATAGACTAAAGTCAGACCTGCTGAATCTAGCTTTGTTTTTATAACTTGAGCACTAATCCAGGCCATCTTTTTTTTGGAGAAGGTTCCCCTGCACCCTAGTGGCAGGAGTGTGCAGTTAGAACTTGTCTGATCGAAGACTACTGGAACGGGGCTCAGTTTTTAGCTTTTTATTGGTTAATTGATTAATTTGTTTAAATCAGTTTGCTCATTTGCTACTGTTATATTAAAAAATATATGCCTTAACCCTAGTTAAGTGGCGATGCATAAACTATTCCTGTCGCCATAAAGTCTGCTCTTCAAAATTTCCCTTAGAACTAGCCAGTTTTTTAGTTTTAGCACTCAAATCTGTTTCCTTGAGCTAAGCACTTGTTCAGAACTCATTGTAAGCACTAAATTAGCTAAAAATTACTACAGCACTCAATTCCTCACTTGTATAGAGGAAAACAGTTTTTAGTACTTAATAAATAAGCACCTATCCTGGCATGTCTAAGGGTCAGCTCCCGGTGTTTTCTTCTGTCTACCTGATGAATCTGGGCAACTTGGGGCAATGCAGCAATTGCCTCATGTACACAGACAACCCTCACCTCCTACCACCCAACACTACAACCTGTGAAAGAGATGCACCTATATAGCCAAACTGGAAGCAAAGCTCTCCTCACTCAAGACTGGACTAGACAGTCAAGAGTAGAAGGTAAACACTTGCACCACATCACACTCATCATATAGTCCTTCAAAACCTACACCACTAAAACACACGCATAGAAACACAAAACACACACCTACACCCATGGAGGCTCTCTGTCCACTCACCAGGCTAAACAAGGAGAAAGTTACAGTTACTGTCAGCTGCCAGGATCCATCATATAATGCACGCACTCAGGTTACTCCACAAGTACAAATATGACACTGTCATTGTCCATGTTGGTGAGAATGACCTGAGACATACCTCTGTTGACTACATGAAAAGAGACATGGAGGAGGACCTCTCCGATCTTGTAGCCCAGGCAGGTATGACCCTAGCCCTGAGTAGCATCCTGCCATCACCCAGAATGATACCACAGTACAAGGACAAAATGATTGACTTCAACAATTGGCTAAGCTTCTGGTGTCATTCTAAGGGGATCCAGTGTCTGTCTGCCTGGGATGACATGATCGACAGACCACGATGCTTTGTCAGAGATGGCCTGCACCTGTCACCCTTGGGATTCCGGATACTGGCTAAGGCTCTTGCCACCCCTATAGTGCCTTTTTAGGCAAGGTTCAAATGACAAATTCACTACCGTAACAAGTACAAGCAAGCAAAATCTGAGGGTAATGCTACTCAATGCTAGAAGTCTAAACCTCAAAATGCACTCAATTGAGGCACTCCTTAAAATGGAGAACATTGACATCTTTGCAGTGACAGAGACCTGGTTCAAGGCTCCAGAGAGCACCCCTGCATTGCCAGGCTATAATTCATACCACACCTTTCAGCCACCTAACCTGGTTTGAAACACTAAAGGTGGTGGTGTGTCCATATTCATTAAGGATACCCACACCTCCAGGCTAGTTGCTCAGCATAATGCATCTGAGATTATCCAAGTACAACTAACTCTGGGCGAGACTGCAATCCAAATTGTAACTTGCTACACACCCCCCACCATGCCCCAGGATTCCAACTCCTCATTTCTTGATACACTAGAAAATATTAGGGTACAACCCAACACCCTAATAATGGGTGATTTCAACTACCCCTCCATTAACTGGGAAAACTACTCATGTACCAACTCTTTTGCTCAACGTTTTCTGGAATTCATAATTCCAAATCCTTGGATCAACTTATCCACACCCCCACCAGGGGCAGGAATATCCTAGACCTAGTCATTACCAACATGGGTGACCGGTGTTCCACATCAGAGGTCAGTTCCTCGTTGGTCAGATCCGACCACAAGCTAATCACCCTAGACATCCATATCCCACCCCCACCCCCCATTAAGAAAACCACCATAAAAAATTTCTCCAAAGCCAACTTCCTGTTTCTTAAGACAGAAGTGGCAAACTTCACGACACCCATGCAAACGGACAATAGAGGTACGACTGCTGAATCCTACACAAATGCACTTTGTAAGCACTTACACAAGTGCATGGATCATGCTATCCCTAACAGAACCAAGATTCTATCCTCCAAACAAAGGAAGCCAATCTGGTGGTCCCTGCCATAAACAAACTCTACAACAGAAGAAACTGTTGCAAAAAAGAGTAAATTCCCATGATTGGAGGAACTCCCTGGTCAGCCTCAGTAAGAAGCTGAGATTCCTCATAAAATCCTCCAAAGCTAGTTATGAAAACAAAATCACCACTGATTCTAAAGACAGTCACAAAGCATTCTATAGCTATGTCAAGAATCTCAATGGCAACACTCAGATCTGCTCTGAGTTACAGCACAATGGCACAGAACCAACTGATATTGCCAACACCCTGGCAGATAGGTTCAGTGCCAACTTTACCCCCCCCCTCACCCCCTAAAGGGCCCATCTCTATACTGGAAGAATGCAAGCTTCCTGTAATCATGGCTGCACAGGTACAAAACACACTCTCCAAAGCCAAGAACACAGCATCCATGGGACCTGATAACATCCCAGGCAGTGTTCTGCACAAACTACAGAACTAACTGGCACCCAACCTAAGCACCATGTTCAAGCATAGCCCCACCTCAGGCTTTGTGCCCACTGAATGGTGCACAGCGATGGTTATCCCACACAGAAGGTCTTTGACTAATGAAGTTCGCAGATGACTGCAAACTAGGAGCCATAATCAAAACTCCCAGTGATGTGGACATCCTACAAAAGGGCAATCTGAGACAGATGCCTGGTGTCAAAGCCATGGCCTCAAGCTCAATGCCAAAAAGTGCTTTGTCATCCCCTTTTGGTAAAAATTCTGTACCCATGAACTACCACATAGGTGGTAGTCTACTAAACACAAAGTGTGGTAAGAGACCTTGGGACACAGGTGGACAGTAGTCTCTCCTTTGATAATCACATTGCCACAGTAGTCAGGAAATCCTTCTACATGGCACACCTCATCACAAAAGGTTACTCATCCAGGAAAAAGAGGTCATTGTTAGCCTCTACTCGTCACTCATTAGACCCATTATAGAGTACAATGCCCCTTTTGGTATGTACCTCACAAGACATCTACAACAACTGGAAAGGCCACAAAAATACCTCACAAAGAGTACTAATCTATGAACCTAAGATTGCTGGCCTCAAACAGATGTCCTACGCAGACCGTCACAAAAAACTCCAGCTTTACTCCTTTGCATATCGCCTACTCAGAGGCGATCTCTGCCTAACATACAAAGCTATGTCGAACCCAGAGCTGTTGGACATGCTCCACTTAAAGAAATACCAATCCCTCCAAGCAACACGCTCTACGGACCTAAACCTTGTCACCACAATAAACAGAATATGCTGGAGGGATAGATTCCTGTCCCAGAGACTTCCCATACTCTGGAACAAACTACCTGTCTATATCAAACAAAGTTCCTCATTAGCACTATTAAAGAAAAATCTTGATGATTGGGTGGGAAATAGGAAATTCACCCCGGGGATCACCTCTGTGGCTCTGCTCAATGGGTGCACAGGAAAATAATTTTCTTGGGTGGCGAAAGCCAGGGTACCTTTTTGGCTAGGCTTATATAGGCCCTAGGGCCAATAGCCTAGTGCCTACCTATGAACCTATGGACTCTGCTTCACATGGATGGGGAGCCTGTTCCAGAGCATGGGGATCCTCTGAGACACATATCTTGTCTCACCAACATGTCTTATTTATGTCATAAGTAACATTTAAATCCTTTAACCCTGATACTGCTCATTTTACTGATGTGCAAAAGGTCCATCAGAGCTGGATCTGATGATGCCTTACATGCCAAGCATAGATTGCTTCTAAGTAACCTGTAAGAGACCGAGTATAGAGATAGGGCTTTAAGGTGATATGTATAGAATAATGTGTTTATACCCTGGATTCTCCTGGTAAGGAGCCTTTGTGGGTGTTCCAACTGTCTGGTCAGGTCAGAAGGGGGCATTATATACATTGAGTCTAATAAGGGCTGAATAATAAGGGCTGAATAATGTCACACTATCACTTCTATGGCTGACATGTTAATAATTAAAAAAAAAAAAAAAAAAAAACAGGAAAAACTGAGGGATCCAGGAATGGGATGAGATAAAAGAAGCAGCACCCTCTGAATACCTCATCCACCTTTCTACCCCACCTCTCGTTCAAAGTGGGAGGACGAGGCTTGACTCGGGCAAGATAATGTGGCAGAGGTAGGATGATAGGAGCTTCAGGACAGATGATGGGAGTTAAACATAGTAATGGGTTGGTTATCCAGGTGAAAAAAGGTAAACCAGGAGTGGAGGAGAAGGGGAAGGGTGCAACACAAGGCCATCAGATAGACCTGGAAGAGAAAAGGTCAGAGACACAGGAAGAAGATTGGAAGACATGAGCAGAGGCAGTCAGAAGAGTGCAGTCAAGTGGAGTAGCTGTCGGGAAGGAAATTGGAGATGGTGAGATAGGAAGACAGAAAAAAAATGAAAAGGAGGAGGAAGTCAAGAGGAAGGGAAGGGGCAAGGAGCAGTGACAGATACGTACACAGCTGACCATGCAAGAGACACCCCCACACTCAGAAGAGAGAACTGGATAGGAAGGGTTACACAGCCAGATGGGGGTATTATAGAAGTCAGCTATGACAAGACAGTAGAGTGTGCTTTGATAAGAGTGCATAGCAGGGATCAACGGGAAAAGGTGGGAGAGGAAAGACAGGAGAGGAGTGCAGCAAAAGGAGGAGAGGGATGGGGGGAAATAAGATGAGAAGGACCCAGGGTCAATGACAGTGAACTGCTCTTGTAGGAAGAGTGCAACAAGGCTAGGCAAGAGACTGGGTGGCAGAGAGAGTGAAGACAAATAACATGAATAATGAAGAAGCCTCAAGACGATGCAGCTGTGGTGAGAAGGGTGGCAAATAGGAGGGATATGTGACATAGGATAGGAATGAAAATGAAAGAGAAAAGGACCAATACAGGGATCGCAAAAAATGTTTGTGACTTGGAAGTCATTTGCCAAGAATTAAGGGTCTTTATGGAGACAGTAGTGACCAGGTTACAGTGAAACTGATCTCTCGGCTTAGATGCAATTAATCCAAGAAGAGGGGAACACTTTGGTCTCCAAAGAGAGGAGATGCATGTTGCAGTGGACATAAGCTCTACAAATTATCATAGGAGATAGCTGAGCTTATATCAAGCTGGGATAGAGACATCTCAAATAGATTCCAAAACAGGGGTTGCAGCTATCATTTTTAGAAGGGATACCTGTGCAAGCAGTCAGCATGGTAAGAAATGAAAGGAGTAAGGAGCATACTTATTGTCCAGTCCAGTGACCAGGATAGGAGGGCCTGGGACTGGTGGGTGTGTGGAGCTGCCCAATGGAAGGCTCAGATCTGCATAGCAGGAATCAGCAGGAAAACGGGGGGGGGGGGTTGTAGCAAAAGGAGGCATGAGGAACTGTGATGCTCAGAGCTAAAGTATGTCTCCGTAATCATACAGTTAAACCAAAATGGAAGGGCTGTTGTAGAATCAGAATGAGGAGGTCAGCTTTCAGAAAGAAGAGGAACATGCAAAGCTGACTTGCGTCATGGCTCAGTATTTTTACTATGCAGTACAATGAGTATGGGTTAGGAAGATGGGTGGTTTGCAAGCAGTGATGCAGGAAAGGGGTGGTGGACATTTCTGGTACCATTAAATGTGGGATAGTAAAAAATGGCTCTGGTATATGTAAATGTCAGATATTGGTTGAACAAGAATCGGAGAATGGGGAGGGATTGTAGAGGAGTAGCATCTGGATTAAGAAACTGTCTCAAAATTGAAATCAGACAGGAGGAAGTTTGTCACCCCACAAAGAGTGGAAAGGAGCCAGCAGGAGCAAAACTTGGCATCTTCACATTCAAGGTAGAGAAAGTGGGGATTGTTGAAGAATCATTACAGTATAATATCCTCCAGACACACAGGAAGATTAGGATGATACATTGAGTGAAATAATAAAATAATCAGGTTAGGGTAGGAAGAAGATGGTTATATTTATAAGCATTTTGAATATGCCAGGCAGGCGTGGAGGTTCCACGTTTCGGGATACACAAGGAAGTAGGCGATGTCTGAGGACTTGGATCCTGAGGGGATTTAGCCAGCTGGTGTGTGGCTGTATCAGAAAGGGTACAGTTTAGGTTGTAATAACTAAGGCCTTAGGCTAACAACCTGAGGCCAGAAAACCTGTACCTGCTACAGAAACGATGAGCTGAAAGGTACTCATTGCCCAGTGTGCCACATGGTGCATAAATGGGAAAGAGAGAGAGACTAAATAAGGTATACAAAGTAAGGGATGTTCAGATGAAGGCATTGTCAAGGATTAGTATCCATGTCATTGTCTGGTTTACAGAAGGGGGTAAGACTGGAATGACAAAGGTGATGGTATGGGGTTTTAAGGGTGTGCATTGTGCTGAGCTGAGGAGATGAAAGATAAGTTGGGTCAAGGATAGAGTACTTGGGGCTCCAAACAAGGGTTTGAATTGCAGACATAAAGTGTTAAAGAAGAGAACATAATATGGCTACACAAGACTTGTAATGCTAGCAGTCAGAAAAAGGGAGAGGATATTCATGAGGTGGAAGTGAAGTGAGGTGAGGGGAATGGGGTAGCATTCAAGAAAGCAAGAAGAATAGTAGAAAAGGTGGAGAAGAGAGTAGCAAAGGTGCAATCAAAAAGGAGCTGGTAGGGTAAGTCACAAAGGGAACAAAGACTTTCTAGATGTATAGTCAAACAAAGCAGGGGAGAGACAGACCTTGGCAAGCTGAGCGACGGCGGAATGGGGATCATAGAAGATAAGAACAAAATTAAATATTGAAATTTCACCTTATTCTTCAAAAATAAAAAAGATAAAGGAAAGGGAGGGTTTCCTGCCGGGAGATAACGCCAGGATAGGGCAGGAGGAGATTGGTGGAGAGAGGAAGTTAGCTAGTTTAAATGAGGATACGGCACAAAGAGAAATATGAGTCATCTCCCTTGTCTCCCAGCATCTTCTTGATAATGACCAGTTTGTTGGCAAATTCCCATAGTGGAGATATTGAGATAAATCACTGGCCATTGTAGAAGTGTCTGTGGACTAGAATATGGCAAAACTGTTACCCTGTACATGGTGAGGGACTGTAAGCCTGTTTAAACTAAGAGCATTGGCAGGGAAAGGCATGGGGAGAATTCTATGAGAAAGACTGGTTGTTTTGTTATAAAATAGCAATGTCCAGGATAACAGCCAACAGGGGTCCATTGCTAGAAAGAGCAGACAGTTGAACCTGATCTTGTCTTATGACCTGGTTGTAGCAGAACTCAACAAGAAGAACTGGTAAGTGTGGTCTACATGGATTTCACCAAGGTTATCTGAGTCCCTCACAGATGGTTGCTAGGAAACTGAAGGGGCTGGGGATAGGGCAAGAATGAGGAGCGGCACTGCTGAATGCTAAAGGATAGGGTTTAGAGGGGTTATGATGGGAAAGGTAATATTAGGAGTAAATGAAGTGACTAGAGGAGTGCATCAGCAGATGGCCTTGGGTCCTGTAATAGTTTTGGGTTCTGTATTCTTCAACGTGTTCACTTCTGACATATTTGACATTAACTTTAACAAGATCAACCTCTTTTTTCTGATTGCCAGAAAAGATGCACCAGTGAGGAATGTTGTTATTAGTCTAAATAAATACTTGGAAAGGCTGACAAATGGTAGAAATATGGCAATGATGGTACATTGAAGATAAATACAAAGTACTGCATTTGGACAGCAAAAGTCTTGGTGTGAAATTTTAACTGATGGAGTGAAACTGATGGAAACAGAGCAGAGCAGAAAAACGATCTGAAGTGTTAAACACCACTGGAATGGATGATCAGGAACAGACTAAGAGGTCAGTGGCAACAACCAACAGAAAGCTGGGGAGTAACCACAGCAGAATAGACTCCAGTAGCGAAGATTTAATGACTCCTCTCTACCAGGCCTTGGGCATGTCACACATTGAGTACTAGATGCAGTTTTGGAAGACAAACATGGAAGAACATATCAGGCTGATAGGAGGAGTCCACAGGAATGTCACCACGGGCATTTAGTACAGAGGGGAATAAGGTATGATAAGGAATTTGAGGAGGTGGAGGTCTTCTGGACACAGGTCATGATGTTTATGAGTGGAGGCATGATATGGACACAAAATAAAATGTAAGTGACATGTGAATGTGGTCTCCCAAATACGAAGGATAGAAGGAGTGGTGGGGCCTGGACAACAGAGACTGTATAGACAAGTAATTCCCTGGATTGTTAAAAGTGCTTGTTAATGTAGTAGGCGGTGGAGCAATGGAATAGACTGACAGGAAATACTGGATAATGCACAGGCCTTTTGCCTGCAGTGATGGACTTCACTTCAGACACACAATCTACTAAAACAGTATGAATACAGCTGCCCAGCATTGGGACATATGACATGTCTTTTCACCTTGCACATAACATAACAGCTCTAGTTTGTCATCACTCCTTCCCTAACTTACCCTCTACAGACCCACCATTCTGTATGTATTAATTCTGCTTCTGAGTGCTAACCACTATATTCAATTATCAGTACCCCCTCAGAATGTAAGCATCACTCTCAAATGACTATTGATTGTTATTTCTACCAAAGTCTACAGTCATCTCTTCATTCACTAATTCTTGGTCTTGCTTTTAAACTCTTCCCCCACCATTTACACACACACACACACACACACACACACACACACACACACACACACACACACACACACACACAGATGATTATACAGTGCTTTTTTGCTGTTTGTGTCACTTGTTAATTTCAGTGTAACTAAATACTGTTTATTGCCTGCACTTGCTTATTTGTTGTTACCCAGCTAAACAAATAAAAATAAATAAAGTACAGAAATGAGACTTCAGGAAAACCACTTCTTTATCACTTCACAAATCAGAAAATCTGCATTGTTTCTGTACCTTTCACTCCTCAAGCCTCCACAATAAAATAACTGCTTCGCATTAAGCACACAAATAATAATATCCTTCCAGGAATGCAGAGGTCTTCTGCCTACCGTGATGAACTTCATGACTCCCTTGAGTGATTCATTATTTCCCTCAAACATCTTCCCTGACAAACAATATGGCTGATTAATACATACAGACTATAGCCATAAAGCTCTTCATGTATTAAGCATATTGGTGCATGGTATCCAGAAGTCATTATCAGTTCTACTGCATCAAGAAATTTTTTTTACACATGCATGGCTACCACCAATATACTGCCAGACCATTGTCTGGGACATAAACTAAAACTATCTCAATGACAAGCAATGATGCCTTCCAGGGTTGGCATTGTATTCAGGGCTGCTGTGAAGCCTGACCTGGAAGGTACATCATTTCTCTGTAACTCCTGTTCTGCAGGGCTTAACTGCACAAAACAGATGGCCACTGTGTTTTATTGTTGAGTTTTGTTTCTATTGCATGGTTTTGTAATTTTAAAAGGGTTTTTGTTTGTTTTTAATTATTTTTTGGAAAAAGTAGTCCCTTTTTAATGTTTTACTTATAATTTTAGAAATAGCAAGATAATGGTTACTGAATGAGTATCTGATTGCAAGTCTGCATGTGTGTGACTCAATGTGTGCATGTGTGTTTGCATAGTTAAAAGCTGAAAAGCAATCACGTTACTTATTTGACAGCTGTCAGAACATTTGTCAAACTGGTCTGAGTTATTTATGCAAACAGGTGGTTAAAGTAAAGTAATAGCAATTTTATAGTTGTCAAAAAACATCAATTATGTATGAGAACTGGAACTGTTTTTCATTATTTTCTTTGAATTGCTGCAGTTTGACATTTAACTTGTTAACTGTTAAATTAGTGTTTGCTCAGCTGTTATGGCATTTGGAATAGCAATAGAAATGAGGAGTCCACATTGTCCAGAATGTGTTCCTGTGGGGCTTTATGCCTGAAAAGCTGTCAAGATAGCTGTCAAACTATGGCAGTTCATATTTTACTCAAGCTGGGTTTGGTAGTTTATTGGTGTTCTTGTAGTGCAATGATTTTAATGTGCGTTTGTATAACATAAGAAATTTTACAAGCTCAAATTGAATAAGGTTTTCATATTTATAAGGAAGGTTTACTAAAATGTTTATCATCATATTTCTCTGACCACGATAGTTTCTTTATTCGCAACTGCAACTAGAAGTAATATTTATAGTATTGATTACAGCCATCAGAAAAAAAAATCTTCTTCTTGCCCTTATTATAAGAAAGAAGTTTATTACACTAGAGTAAGTCACTTACACATTGAAAGCAAGTCTTTAGGAATCTGGTCTCCAGTTTAGACCTGGTTTATAGACGGGCCTTACACAGACGGTAAGTCTTTTGGAACTGAGGCAGGCTTACACTGGAGTAAGTCACTTTTACTGAGATCAAGCATTTTAGAATCTGGTCCAGGAGATTAACAGAAAATATAATGCAAGGAAATATATTTGGATGGTACACCATGAAAGATGTTACTCTGGTTTGGGTCTCCCCATTTGATAGCAGTAAAGTAACAAAGAGGAGAAACAAAGTTAATAGGAGGGGAAAACGTCTGTTGGTATGTTTCATTTACAGTGGATCAAAGCAACATAAAAACAGAGAAGGAGAATGAAGTACAAAATTGAGGCAGAAAGTTCTGTCTTAAGTTGACAGCAGGGGTGGGAGGGAATGTTAGGAGAAATTTAGATGATGAACTGGCGATTGGTAAGGAAGATGAAGAGGAGAACTAGAGAGTGGTCGGTTGCATGCTTGGGATGGAAGAGATGGAAGTAACATGGCATACGTAAAGGTAGCATTAAGAATAAGGTGATCATTATTGGAGACTCACAACTACAATGTAGATAAAAAAGTCTACAAAACAGATAACTTTTAGTGAACAGTAATCTTCCTGGTACAGGAGTACGTCACGTTAAGACATGTTAAACAAGATTCTAACAACAAATTAAAATAATAGGAAGTTTTGTAATGCATACTGCTAGAAATTGCATGGGTTGAGTTCATTGCAATGTCTTTCAGCTTCTCCCATTAGGGGTCACCACAGCAGATCACTGGTCTACAGATTGATTGACAGTGGAGTTTTTACAGTATCGAGTTGCCAGCCCAGCGACCAACCTTCACAGAAAGCAGACCCGTGCACACACACACACACACACACACACACACACACACACACACACACACACACACACACACACACACACACACACCCCTACCTGAATGTCTTTAAAACTCACTCGACCACAGAGAGGACATGCATACTCCACCAGCCATGAATTGAACCGAAAAACCTCTTGCTGTGAGATGACAATGCCAACCATTGTACCACCGCTGCCACTTCATGGGTTGAGTTCATTAAAGTGTAAAAGATGTCAAAAAGGTCATAATTTTTTCTGATTTCATATCTACATGTTTAATTTCAAAAATATATAGGTATCCTCACTGATTTGCCATCATAGAAGTTAGTAGGCTACAAGGGGCAGTCTTGCAAAAAATATTCTTTGTAGGAAAGAAATGTGGGATAAGGAAGTCAGAAATGAAGACAATAAGTGTATTTTCTTATTAATATGTACATGATGCAGGTTTAGCAGTAGTATGCAACAAGTAATGAATAAATGAAGTAACTAAAGTGTAATATTGTTTCTATAAAAGCATACTTGCTTTCCTTTTACAGTTTTGAAAAAGTGATATTTGTGGAGAGCTCTTGCTTCGCCTCAGAAAGTTGGTCATCTTTTGAGTTGCTCTCTGTCAGTGCAATTATTTGACTGCAAACCTGAAGTTCATAAAAAGTATTGTAAAGTGTATGTAGTCTCATGGAGTTGAAGAGAAAGTGTTCTTGAACATGTAGTGGGGGGGGATATTTATGAATGAATTTGTGGAAGATTTTGTTTGGAATACTACAGCAGTTGTGAAGCTGAATACAAAACTGCAGTGAAGACTTGGAATGTGATTGTGGAGATTTTGATGGAAACTGTTTTGTTCAAGTTGTGGCAACATAAATTTAATCTGACAGACTGAGTCAATTCAATATCTCCATGGTTCCATCATGTCTTTCCAGTGGAGAAGTTATGAACTGTGGAATCACTTTAATGAAATGCGTAGGAAACTATGTCAGTGGAGCATAAATTGATGGAAATGGTAAAGCAAATAGTCAAAATGTAAGAATGACTGGATACATGAACTTAAGAAGGTCTTATGTTTGAATTATATGAGAGATCTGGAGATAATCAACTGTCTATTCCTGGTGAAAATTTTGATAAAGATTTTGTATGACTTTCTGATATTAATAATGACAAATATCCTGGCTTTTCTGGAGAACATACAAACTGCGGCAATGTATTTGTAGTGCTCTCCCCTCCTCCTTTTCAAAATGCAGCTAAAAAAAAAGTACAGTAGTAAAAACCATATGAAAGGGAAATAGAGGGGGGAGGGGGAGAAGAAGGACTTCATAACATTTTGCCCAGTTTTAAATTTCAGTAATTTTGATCTGAAACACAATCATTTAGCTCTGCTAAACAGAGTTTTCACTTTCATTCCTTCAAACAGAGCCAACATGGTTAGCACAGTGAATGATTTAAAATTATTTGTTTGTAAATTAAATTTACATTATGTTTTGCATGATGTCATAAATTTTGTAATAGATTCATCTTACATGTGTAAGAAAAGAAGTATTTACAATCCTTCACGTCATCACGTTTCAGGTATTTTCTAATACCTGTGAATGATAAATTCAAAGTGTAATTAGTAATTCTCCTACCAAAAGTTTTTTTAATTTGTCTGATGTTGAAAAAGATGCATTATTTGAAGTTAGTAATAAAAACGATCTTAGAATTATGAAGGGCAATGGAATTGTACTTATGAATTCTAACAATTATACCAAAGGTAGTTTAGGTAATATTGTAACTTTTTGGATATTGAAATTGAAATTGAATTAGGCATCAGTGCTAAAGTAGTTCACAGTAATATTTATAGAAAACCCTATTTTACTAACCGCTATTTAAGTAGTAATAGTTAACATCCTAAATTTATGAAAGATAATGTTACTACAGGGCAATTCATCAGACTGAGTCATTTGATTAGTAATGATGTCAAGTTTGAAGAAGAAATTGGTCATCTTAAAGATCTGTTTATTGAAAATGGGATATGCTGAAGATGTAGCACATAAAGTTATTATGGAATGTAAGAATTTCAGGGATACTAAATTTTACCCTATATTAAGAAATGGTCTAAAGAAAAGCAATGCAATTAAAGAAGATCTTTCAAAAGGTAGGGCACTTCCTCTTCTTGTTTCATTGGATTCTTAGAGTATTAGAACTGTTGTGAATAATAATTCGAAAATTGTGACTCTGCTTGCAATCCACCTCTATACTTCTAATACAAACCTTGTAATAGCCGTACATAATTGTCTCTGAGCCTGCTTAATACACCATCTCTTAACTACAATATTAACATTTTCTGCCCTAACAAATTCCTTCCCTCACTTCCATTTCTTTGAATTTCTAAGCACTAATCACAAGATCTGTTATCTATTTGACACAACCACTAGTACAGCCTGTCAAATGTTCAGTGCTCATCATCTACTGAATGCATACGTGTTTTATACTGTAACACTTGCCTTTATATCATATGAATGTATTATAATCAGCAGATGTATGTAATTGTTAATGTGCATTGCTTAATGTCTGTTCATACAATTACAGAATGTCTGTTTAAAAATGTTTGTAATGCGGTGGGACTTTTCTCCCCCCGGGCCTCTACAGAAAAGGGTTTTGACTAAAACCAATCAGACTAAGCAAAGTACAATAAAATAAAAAAATAATGAAATTATTATTTGTCGGTATAAGTTATTACTAAGGGCTACACATTTAACTACTCTTACTTTTGAAAGATCTATTTATTGAAAATGGGATATGTTGAAGATGTAGCACATAAAGTTATTATGGAATGTAAGAATTTCAGGGATACTAAATTTTACCCTATATTAAGAAATGGTCTAAAGAAAAGCAATGCAAATAAAGAAGATCTTTAAGATGATAAGGTGGCCTTTTGAATAAGTAACCTGATCAGTATTATTAACTAATAATCTTTTTTTTTTCATTTAAGACATTTTGCTTGTTACTCCTTGTGCATTTTGTAAATTGTACATGTATTTTTTGGGGGGTATGAAGATTTGGTTAGCATTTGTTATAGTAGACAGAAAGAGAAAACTGTGCAAGTCTAGAGGGAGGCATGGATGATGGAAGGATACATTTGTGTGAGGGTTATTAGTGGATAACATGGCAGGCACTGAGATTGACTATAAGCTGGAAATTTGCAAATGTCAGTAGAATTCAAGATAAAAACAGATTATAGTGATGACCAGTACTTGCATGTGGGAAGTTAACAGCTGAAGAACCAAGTTTATGTTACTAATGTTTTCTTTTCAAGATAGTTATATTAAGACTTCTAAAACTGAAAAGTTGTTTAAGAAAATTATTTGAGTTATAAAGTGCAATATGCTATGAATTTGATGTTCTATTTTTAGAATCACAAAGATTATATTTAGTTTTTTTATACACATATCATACTCAGGCTTTATTAGATGTTTTATAAGCAGTGGCAGATGATGACTTCAAGATAATGGTGGGGGCTGCAGAAAACAACTCAGTGGCTGTGGCTTACTGGAATGGGATGAGGTTATGTAATGTTAGGCACAACTGTGAATATGGTTACAGTTTGTTACATGTATTTGGTGAAGTTTCTGGATCATCAGTCCATAAGTTGACCTACAGTGTCATCAAAGCTTATTTCTACAAAGCTAGGAAAGAATGTTACCAGACTAGACCCTCTCAAGACCCATGTTAGTGCTCACTCACAAGATTTGCTGACACTGGATTCAGTGTTTTTTCCAAGAGCAGAAGCTTGATAGTGTAGCTCATTTTATTGATATGTATGGTTATAGTTTTACATAAATAACTAGCTGTACACTACACATTTTAATTTGTCATCTAGCAATAGTTGCCTTCTTCACAATACATGCCAGAGGTAGTTTGAGAAAGAGTTAATTTCAGATATATGAGGCAGTTATAACTGCTTTATTGATGACATCCACCTTGCATGTCTTGTTTGGATCAAATAAAAAATAATGGCAACAGTAATGTATTTCAGCTTGTTTTGCTCAAACACATTTGTTCTGCCAAGTCAAGTCAATGACTGTTTAACCATAATTAAATGTTAGCAGGGCTCAGTCACTTTCATTCACAGGCTGCTTCAGTGCCCACCAATTAAACCAGTTTATTGTCTGTCTGCATCTTAAATGCCTGATTAAGATCAAATCAATAACTAAAACAATGGTCACAATAGTGTATTTTAGTGCATTGGTATTAGATGCGTACATTGCAAACCACTGCAATCTCCCCATTGTTACTGCATACCTCAGATGTCTCATACAAATAAATTATTGTCACAGAAATGTACTTTAGCTCATTGTTGTCAGACATATGCCATTCAGCCCCCCCACACATCAGGAGCACACACTCGCACACATGCCCAGCAGTTACATATGCTGTATTGACTGTTTGTGATGACATTAATGAAACAGTAACCAAAAAAGAAATAATAGCTACAGTAATGTATCTCAGCTCACTGGCACATATAGTACAACCCATTTCAAACCCATTTCACATACACACTTATGGTACTCAGTTGTATAAAAGAGAATTTTTAGGCTGTCTAATAAGAATTGGGGTGCTTTATTAACATTTATGTTCATTTTATGTTGTATAAAACTGTAAATCAATCTTTGCACACTCATTTTACAGTCATACTTAAAATTATTTACATGCTAGCAACACAAAACAACTTAACTGAAGAATTCTATTTCTTTCATTCTTTTGTGTTATATATTTACCCACTGTCCCCTATCCTTTCTTCCACAGTCATATTCTTATTTCAACTAATGCATTACATTACCCTCTTCTATTTTTCTGGTCAAATAAATGTTCACATCTTTTTCTGCACAGCACCCATATTGTCACAAATAATACTTTATCCCAAAAATCAGTATCACATTTTTAATGTATTATACTATCTGTGTAATATAATATTTGTAGTTTTATAGTTAAATCCTTCCCTTCTGTATTCATTTTTAAACTTTTTCCAAAACTCTTTACCCTTATTGCAATCCAAAAACATGTTTCATTGTTTCTTCTTCACTACAATTAACACATTTTGTTTCCTCCATCACCTTGTATTTCTTACTTCTCTTTGCTGGTAAATTGTGTAATAAAATTCTCCACAAAAGAATTCTGTGTTTCATAAAAAAAATTCAAACCACCTTTTCTGTCTTTTATTCATCTTCTTTTAATTCCTTCTATGGGTATCCCAAAAATTATAAAGTCATATTATTCATTTATTTTCTTTTCTCATCAACCTCACTTACCTTTCCTTTAACTTCCATAATTTCATGTTATGTCATATTCTTTTTCCTCCATCTTGTCCCTTTTTTCTTTCCTTTTCTCTGTTTTTCCCATATGTTTTACATTTTTCACATAGCACCTTACATAGGTTCATAGGGTGATACTAGGCTATCTGCCCTAGGGAATTTATAAGCCTAGCCTGAGTGTGTTTGGCTTTCGCCACCCTTTTAGATTAGTTGGCTGTGCCTCTGTATAGTAGGTCACAGAAGGTAGCCCTTTTAAGGTTAGTTTACTGTACCTCTGTCAAGCAGGGACACAGAAGAGATCCCAGGGGTAAACTTACGATCTCCCATCCACTCATCAAGATTTCTCTTGAAGAGGGTCAGTGAGGGGCTCTGCCTAACATGGATTGGGATTTTGTTCCAGAGTGAGGGGAGCCTCTGGGATATGAATCTGTCCCTCCAGCATGTCCTATTTATTTCTGTGCTGAGGTTCAAGTCCCTGGAGCATGTAGCTCTAAGAGATTTGGATTTCCTGAGGTGAAGCATGTCCATTAATTCCGGGTTGGACATGGCTTTATACGTCAGACACAGATCGCCTCTGAGTAGGCGGTACACAACTGAGTAGAGCTGGAGTTTCTTTAGTCAAACTGCATAGGGCATCTGTTTGAGTCCCTTGATCCTCTTGGTGAGGTACTTTTGGGGTCTTTCCAGTTGCTGCAGGTGTCGGGTAAAGTACATTCCAAATGGGGCATTGTATTAAATTATGGGCCTAATAAGTGATGAGTAGAGGGGCACAATGACCTCTCTTGATCTAGATGTGAACCCTTTCATGATAAGGTGGGCTATATAGAAGGTCTTTCTAACCACTTTGGCAACATGATTGTCAAAGGAGAGATTGCTATCTACTTGGGTCCCCAAGTCCCTAATTACTTTTTCTGTACTTAATGGATTACCACCTATGTGGTAATATGTGGGCACTTTGTTTTTCCAAAGGGGATGACTATGCACTTTTTGGCATTTAGCTTTAGGCCATGGCTCTGGCATCAGTTATCCATCTCTGTGAGACCCTTTTGGAGGATGCTTGTGTCAGCCGGAGAGTCGATTATGGCACCCAGTTTGCAGTCATCTGCGAACTTGGTCAGCCATAGTCCACCTGTGTTAGCCTGTACCTCGGAGAAATATATATATATATATACCGAACAAGAGAGGTCTCAGGACTGAGCCTTGTGGGACGCCACTTGTAACTGGTTTAGAGTTTGACATGGCACCTGCTATTCTGACCATGCGGGTTCTATCCCTGAGCCAGTTTGCAACCCATCTTGTGACATAGGGGTTGGTATTTAAGCTGGTGAGCTTATTTATGATGCCCGAGTGGGGTATTGTGTCGAAGGCTTTTGCGAGGTCCAGGTAGGCTGTGTGGACTACCTTCCCTTCATCTATGGCTTTGGTAACTGTTTCAAAGAAGTCAACCAGGTTCAAGAGGCAAGATCTGCCCTTAACAAAGCCGAACTGGGAAGGATCCATTGTCTGGAGGTTCCCAATGTCTTTGTTTATGATTTCCATGAAGATATGCTCCATAGCTTTGCAGACCAGGCTAGTCAGGCTTATAGGGCGATAGTTTCCAGGGTCTGTTGTGGCACCACCTTTGTGGAGTGGGACCACTGTTGCTGTACGCCATTCCTTGGGTACATATCCTGTAGTAAGGCTGAGATTGAACAGTGACTTTATATGAGGGTTTAGTTCTCCTTGGAGCTCATGTAAGATGCAGCCCAGGACACCGACTGGTCCCATTGATGCTGTGTTGTTTGCTTTGGACAGGCAGCTCTAACCTGTGCATCTGTGATCTCAGGAAGACTACACTCTGTTGGGATAGACATTTGCTCTTTTGGGGGGAAGGGGGGGGAGTTTGCACTGAACCTTTCTGCCAGGATGTTGGCAATGTCTGTGGGTTCAGTGTATTTTTTGTCATATTGCACTAACTCAGAGCATATCTGGGAGTTGCCTCCCAGACTCCTGACATAACTAAAGAAGGCCTTGTGATTATCTTTAGTGTCTTCTGCAATTTTTCTTTCGAAGCTGACCTTAGATGATTTTATGAGGGATTGTAGTTTCTTGCTAGTACTGATCAGAGACGCCTTCCCTTTTTGGGATTTTGCTCTATCATGTAGTAGCTTTCTCCTTCTGTTGTATAGCTTATTTATGGCCGGGGTCCACCAGATAGGTCTCCTGCCTTTGGAGGAGTGAGTCTTGGTTTTATTTGGGATAGAATGCTCCATGCATTCCTGTAGGTGTCCATAGAATACTTTTGTAAAGGATTCTGCGTTTTGGGCCATATTTTCCACTGGCCCAGGGGCTTTGAAGGATTCCACCTCAGTTTTGAGAAGTGTAAAGTTTGCTTTTGAGAAGTTCTTCACCATGGTTTCCTTGGCTGGGGGTGGGGACGGAATATGGATGTCCAGTGAGATTAGTTTGTGGTCTGATCTTACCAATGAGGGGTATACCTCTGGTGTGGAACATAGAGACCCCATGTTGGTAATGACCAGATCTAATATGTTTTCCCCACTTGTGGGAGTGGTGACCAGTTGTTCCATAGCATTTGAGTTTATAAATTCTAGGAACCGTTGGGCGAGGGTGTTTGGGCTTGAGTAGTTTTCCTAATCAATGTTTGGGTAGTTGAAGTCACCCAATATAATGGTGTTTGGAGAGACCTTCATATTCTCCAGTGTTCTCAGGAAAGCTGAGTGGGGTTCCTGTGTTTGGGAGGGTGGTCTGTAGCAGGCTACAAACTGAAAGGCAGTTTTGCCCACTGTTAGTTGCACATGGATGGTCTCCGATGCTTCGTGCAGTGCCACTAACCTGGAGGTGTGG
The DNA here is from genome assembly GCF_019279795.1 of Protopterus annectens. Taxonomy (NCBI): domain Eukaryota; kingdom Metazoa; phylum Chordata; order Ceratodontiformes; family Protopteridae; genus Protopterus; species Protopterus annectens. Next base: position 118,228,278 of record NC_056732.1, read on the forward strand.
GTATCTTTGATAAATATGGATACTCCCCCTCCTTTTGTGGTTCGGTCCGAGTTTTGGGGCCGAAAAGCATGGTATGAAGTATAACCTGCTAGTGCTGGGGTGCACTCGGGAGCCTTGAACCAGGTTTCTGTTACTGCACAGATATCGATATTCTCCATACTGAGGAGAGTCTCAAGTGTGTGCATCTTGAGGTTTAGACTTCTGGCATTGAGTAGCATTACCCTTAGTTTTTTTTTCTTTGTGTTGTCTATGGAGGTGGGTTTGTCTTTTGAGCCTTGCCTAAAAAGGCACTATGGGGGAGGCAAGAGCCTTTGCCAGTATTCGAAAACCCAGGGGTGACAGGTGCAAGCCGTCCCTAGTGAAGCAACATGGCTTGTTGAGCATGCATGTCATCCCAGGCTGACAGACACTGGATCCCCTTTGAATGACACAAATACTTTAGCCAGTTGTTAAAATTTAATCATTTTGTTTTTATACTGTGGCATCATTCTTGGTGAGGGCAAGATGCTACTCAAGGTCAGGGTCATACCGGCCTGGGCTACATGATCAGAGAGCTCCTCTGTCTCTTTTCATGTAGTCCAGGGAAGTACGTCTCGGGTCATTCACACCAGCATGGACAATGATGGAGTCATATTTGTACTTGCTTTGGAGTGACCTGAGTGCTTGTGTTATGTGGCGGATCCTGGCACCCGACAGGCAGCTTACAGTGACCTTCTCCTTGTTCAGTCTGGTGAGTGGGACGTCAGTGTGTCTGACTATAGTCACCTATTACAAGTGTATTAGGTGTGTTGTTTAGCCTTAAGGGCTGTGACTGTGTGGCACACTGACTTTGTGAGCTATGTGCTACGTGGGTATTGTTTTGTGGTAGAGGTTGTTTGGATATCTGCTTTGGAGGTCTCTGCTGCTTAGGCAGATTTTTATTTTGAGCCTCCGAGTATGTTTTTGTGCGTTTGTGTTTGGTTTTCTGATGCGATAGGTCTATGTGAGACTGGATTTGTGGTGTGTGTGGTTACCTTCTCCTCCTGACTGGCTGTGCCAGTACTGGGTTGAGAGAGCTCAGCCTCCAGTTTGGCTATATAGTTGCATCTCTCACATATATTTGAGCTTGTTGGGAGGAGGAGAGGGTGGTCTGTATACATAAGGCAGTTGTAACATTGCCTCAAGATTCCCAAATTCACCAGCTGGACTGAAGAGTAAACCTGAAACTGACCTTTGGACATGCCTGAATAATATAGGGAACTACTTATTGACTGATCAGAAAGAACCAATAGGGAGCAAGTGCTTAGGGTGTAGTTTATTAGTGTTTACCTATGAGATTACTTATATGAGCAAGTGCAGGGCTTTAGAATGAAAATAGAGTGCTTATTTTGAGATTTAGAGCAGTTCTAAGGAAAAAGTGAAGAGCAGACTTTGTGGAGCCGGGAATAGTTTAAACCTGTTTAAGCGGCGCTGCCTGATGCTGCTCCGTACGCAAGACCGCTCAAAAAGAGAGTTGCAGGGTTTTAAGAGCGAGAGAGAGATCAAGGAGTTTGGAATTGACCCAAATGGCCAATAAAACTACAGTTTCTAGGCAGCAACCACTCCTACAGGGACAGGCAGGCTGCTCAGTGATAAACCACTGCCACTGGTGTACACAGAGACTTCCTTTTAGCCCAAGTAAGCACTGGCCTCCAAGAAACTTACAAACAGTTCAGAACAGCAACTCTGTAACTGAACTTTCTTTACCCATCATTTCTTTGTGTCTTTCTTTTACCTTTTTCATTACTCAAAATAACTACATAGAACCATGTACCACTCCCCTGAATATTTATTTATTTTCCTGTGAAATATACTTAATTTATTTTTTAATCTAATCAAATCCCTTGCACTCCATTTTGTTCAACTGCAGATCAGCTTTTGTAACAGCTTTTTAATCCTTATTACAACCTCACTTATCCATCCATTGTTTTTAATCTGCATATGTCATACATGTTGATAATATAACATTTCCTAACATCTCACATCTTGCCTCCCTCATTTCATACATACATGTGTACCCGTTTGCATTCATTACTAATACAAATAAAATTTGGATCACTGTTTTATTCCTCTCTTAATACTTATTTTTCCCATCCATACATTTATCATACATTGTACACATGAATTTTCATAATTTTTTTTTATTACAATGACATTATTTCTGATATACCATATACATGTAAAATCTGCCACATTACTCCATGACTCACGTTATCAAACAATTTCACTATTTCATATGTTATTGGTCTTATTTCTTTATTTTCTTTCATTATCATCTCTTCTACTTTTTTCACTATAGTTAATATTTCTTTCACTGCTCTTCCTTCCATACCATAAATCCATTCACTCATCCCCTCAGACATCATTTTTGTAGTATTTTCATAAGTATGTGTTAGCTAGTATCCCTTAGTGTTACAGGCCTTCAGTTTTTTATATATTTTTTTCATCCTTTTTCCATATAAATGTTGTCACTCCACTACATGTCTTCTTTCATTACGGCTTCCCTCATCCATTCATGTAATACTTTTTTAAAACAAACTTCTCTTTCATATTTTTTTCATTTCCTTATAATATTCATAAATTATACTATCTAATTGTGGTGCTGATTCGTTCTTACCTTCTTTTATCATCGTCTGTATTTTTTCTGTTTTGATATTTTCTAAACGATTGTTTAATTTGTCAGGTCAATTTCACGTTTTCTTCTTCTTCACATCAATTTCCTGTCTTTCTCACATTTTCTCTATAAAATTCTAACCCATCTCCATAATATTTTCTTTTTTATGTTTTATGTCCTCTTTGCCATCTAAGATAGTATCCATCCTTCCTTCCTTCTTTCTTTCCTTAGGTTACACTTAAAATCTCTGACCATCACTGTAGACATACTTACTAACACTTTTTTTAATTTCTTCGAACAGCTGTTTTTTTTTTTTGTCATATTGGTTTGCGTATAAATCACTATTAATCTTATACATCTTTGTTTCATTCTTGTATCCTATATCAGTACGTTTTCTAGTAGTATATTGTTACATCTAAAATTCTTATTTTTTTATTTTTATAAGAATTCCTGTTCCAGAATATGTTTCCTTTCCTACTGACCAAACAATTTGCCCTCCTACCCTACTGCCTATATTATTTTCTTTTTTTGCTTCTTTGTTACATTTGATATCTAGCTAGCAGAAGCATCCATTTTTATTTTTACACCATTCCACCACCACCAAGCCTTTTGTTTCTAATGCTATTCACATTTATATCTTAAATGCTGTATCATTCTTTTCCTTTTTTGTAAGAGTTTTACTTCCAGATCTTCTTTTTCTTCTCCCAAGTCTGCCATCATTTGATTTCTAAACCTTGTTCTTCTCCTTTGTCATTTTCTCCCTCTACACTTTATAAATTGCAGATCGGCTCAATTCCTATTTATTAATATCCTAGCTATGAACTGTTCTTTCTTCTCTAACTACCTCTTCATTGTTTAACCTTTCTTCACTATCCCCTTCCCCCATGTCACATTCTCGTTCATCATCTTCTGTAGTAATATTTTCCACTGTTTCTCTTTTTTCTGAGCTGTCTTCATAATCTACTAATTCACTTCTACAAAAATTATAGTTTTTTGCTATATGTCCTCTCTCTTTGCATTGGCCAAGTCTTTTTTTTGCTACAGCCTTGTACTATATGATTTTATTTGGGTAGGCCTCACTGCCTAACAATTCCTTTCTTACCATTCACAATTATTGCATTTGAAATAAGTTCAAGTTCCGATCCTTAACATCTACCGTTGCCCAGATTTCCTGACCCTAGTCCATGCATTTCTTTCATCACGTAATTTTTAACTTCATGTACTTTACTAAATAGTGTAAAGGAAAAGTTTTAACTCATGCCCATCCATATATGAAGTCCTAAACTTCACATTTATTTTCTTTTTTAGTCATAGTTCCAAGCTCTGAAATAGTCTTTCTGTGATGCTACTGTTTATTTTTTTCAGTCTCAGTCATAATTTTTTTGTATCAAGTTAAAGCTTTCAAATGTGTCTTCATAAATATTTTCAGCACCCAAATGAATTAATGCCTTTATATCTTTAATCTTAAACCCCAGTGGCAAAATAATATTATCCATAATATCATACCTGTTTACACTGCTATTGTTTCACTTTTTATTCTTACCACTGGTCATCTTCTCTGTTGCTGTTGAGAAACTGCAAATGTTTGTCCCCTCAAAGTTCCTTCCTCCAATCTTACTTGCTTTGCTGCATCTGTATAACTTCTTTCCTATAAGAAAAACACTGTAGTAGAGGAAAACTCTTAAAACCAGCTACTCCACCAGCCAAGAATACCTCTAGTGTTTCCCTTTGCCAGCTGTTGCTTCTGTTTCCAACCTTTCACTTTCTTCTTCTCTTAATACTCTCCCCAACATGTCATGCCATTGTGCTTCCTCTCCTTCCTTTGCCACTGCCTGGTTCATCAAATCTACCAGCACTTGTATCTCCCGTCCTCCAATTCCCAACTGTGTATGAGTTATTTCATCTCCTTCTCCTTTCTTCAGTAAGTTTTTTCCTGCTCCTCTCTCCATCTCTGCTGTACTCTCCTCTTTCTTGGAATTCCTTGAACTGCAGTAGAAGCCATCTAGCAACACCAGAGAATATTTAATTTCCCCTCCTCTGATGATTAGAGGAAGTTCTTTAGTGTCCTGGCCAAATTCCCTTAGTCAGTATCAGTGTTAGTACTACCTCAATTTTCCCACGAAAAGAGGCCTTTGCCCTAGTGAGACTAACCCAATCAACAAAGTATAAGTACATAAATAAAAATATACAAAAGAAAAGAAAAAAGATGCATAACAGTCCTATAAGATGGCTGGTAGTGGTAGTTTATCAGTGTAGTATAATGCAATAAAAACAGCACACAGTGCACCTTGCTTTACCCAAGACTATCCACAAAAAAAATAATCATTTTTCTTTTACTTTTAACTTTCAGGCTGTCTAAAGCACCAGTCATCTGACATAGCCTAAGTCAATTAGAAACAAAAATTAAATAAAGTCCAGTTATTTACAGGGTGTACACTTCAGCAGTCTTATACAGCCACCTTTTTTGTAAGAATTTTGCTAAGTGTATTTATCAGATAATTATAGTTTTTTACTTTAATTCACATGATATTTAATTATCCATTTGGTATTTGCATATTAGCATTTCATGTGGTCTTCTTGTTTAACATAAGTTTGTGATGGTACATTATCAATGTAGGTTGAAACATAACAGTAATTTGCACAGCTGGCACTGAGGTACTTGTAACGTAAATGTTATGTTTCACGGTAGTTTGTTAATAAACATGATGAATGTGTATCAGCCATGTATAGCAACTGTTTCAGCTCAGGATGTATGGTTTATAAGACTGGACTGAGATTTGAAAATCAGTAAATGAAGATTTTAACTGATGCATATTGCCTGCCTGTTTTGTGATCATGTTTTCAAAATGTTTTACATTTCTACCAAAGCAGTTAATGGAGCAATTGTATTGTTTTACTTAAGTGTAGTTCATCTATTTGGTGAAAGTATTATGTGCCTGTATATTATGCCATATTTTGATTATTTTTCAGCTGAGCTGCTTTGTAACTGATATTGCAAATAGTACCTTTGCTCCTGCACGTGAAGTAAATGTGTAGAGGGTGAGACAGGGACTCCCGCAAAAGGAAAAACTCGACGGAACAACATCCGCTGAACAGAAGGAGAAAGAACTGACAAACTGTATTTTGTTTAATCTTTCTAGTGTTTCTTTGGATTCTTCTAGCATTAAGGTCTTAAATAAAGGCCTTAACTATATACCAGCTACTGGTGCGACACTAACAGAGACCCTGATTGATTTAAGAATGTTCTGTAGGAATCTGTGTTTGAGGCTATTTTTCAGAAATGACAAAAATGTTTCTCAAGAGGCAATACGCTATAGAGTTAACAGCACTTTTATACCCCAAATGCTCCCACATGTTGAATGCTTTCTAAAGGCCTGCGAACACCAGTTTTACCAGGTTTTTAGTAGTGTCAGTAAGAAAGGAAGGTACTATAATCTTAGTCCTTTGGAAGTTAACAGCCTAAAATACCTCAAACAAGATTCACGGATAGCAATAAAACCGGCTGATAAGGGAGGGGGGGTTGTTGTATTAAACAGTGAAGAATATTTGAAAGGCATGTACAGTATGTTGTCGCAAGAGGACATATATACACACATTACCTATAAAGAAGTGCTGCAGATTATCAAGATGGTTCATGAAACACTTTATGATTTGGCTATGTGTCGTCAAGTTAGTGAAGACATTTACAACTTTTTATATATAGAGTTCCCCACCATACCTATTATCAAGGGCCTTCCCAAAATCCATAAAGAGGTCATTCCCATCCCTTATAGACCCATTGTGTCTGGTGACAAATGGGTGACAGCTAATATATCGAAGTTTGTGGAAGATATATTAAGATCAGTGGTTGATCGGTTTCCAACTATACTAAGAGACACATATGACCTCCTTGATGTCGTCAGGGATGTCAAATTAGATACCAACCATCAATATATGTTCATTGTTTTAGATGTAAAAAATTTGTTTACATCAATACCCAATACAGAAGGAATAGAGTATATCAGAGAGCTTTTAAGTAAAGAGACCACCTTTAGCAATGACAGAACCATTTTGGTTTGCCAACTATTGGATCTTATTTTGAATAACAATGTGTTTTTGTTTGGCGATAGGTATTATGCACAGAAATGGGGGGTAGCCATGGGCACCCCCTGTGCTAATACCTATGCCAATCTGGTTGTCTTATGGTGGGAGAAACAACACTTATTCAAACATGAAAACTTTAAACATATTAAATTGTACAGACGTTTTGTAGACGATATCATTATTATTTGGGAGGGTGCCTTGTCATTGTTCGAAGCTTTTTGGAATTATCTCGAAACCACCAGTAGCTTCCTCAGATTCACCCAGGAGTCTTCTAGTACTCACATCAATTTTCTTGATGTGACACTTAGCTTTACTTCTGATGGAGGAATTGTTTCTTCACTATATAGAAAATCTATGTGGCGTAATTCGCTACTTTATTTTGACAGCATGCACCCCAGGCATGTGTTCCAGGGGATAATAAAGAGTCAATTTCTTAGAATTTTGAAAATATGTAGTGAAGAGAAAGATTTAATTAGGGAGGCACAAATGTTAGAAGACCTGTTTTTAAATAGGGGGTATGACCCTGTAATGGTTAGCAATATTAAATTTGACACATTGAGACAAAGAATATCTGTGGAACTACCTAGATTAGGAACAACAACAACAAACAACAATAAACAACAAACAATAAAAAACTATGCTGTTTATTGTCACAATAAAGTGAGTTCTTCTTGCAGTAATTCTGTAAGATATGTGACAACCTATACCAGTGACATCAATAGAATACAAGAGGTCATTAGAAACAATTGGCATATATTGATTACAGATGCAAGTACAGGAGATCTGCTAGGGAAGAATCCAGTTTTCTTGTATAAGAATAGTAAAAATCTAAAGAGGATCTTGTGTGGTGACTTGCATACTGCAATTGATGGCACCAGAATGACCTCTAACACATTTACCTCACACAAGCTAGGGACGTTCCCATGCTATTGCTGTAACAGATGTAGTTACATTACAAAGGAACAACTATTTGTACATCCAACAATGGAATATGTATTCACACCTCATTTTTTTGCTAATTGCAATACTAGTAATGTCATATATCTTGCTACCTGTATTAGATGCAATGCATTCTACGTAGGTTTAACTAAAAGGAAACTACAGGAGCGTATCTATAACCATATATATGACATCAAGAGGAAAATAGATACAAATGCATTAGCCAAACATGTTATTGACTTTCCATCACACTCTTTCACTTTTAGAGTGTTACAAATAGTTGCTGCTAACGCTAGGGAAGGCAATAAGGAAAATAATCTGGCTATGAATGAATTACATTGGATACTGAAACTAGGAGCCCATTTGACACCAGGGATTAACAGTTCAGTCTCCCTAAAACCAGTTTTGTTATCTAGATAACTTTCCTTTTTCTCATCATCGAAACAGATAGTGACAGATACATTCAGATATATTTGATGTGTTTTATACCTAACACATGGTCAGTTTTATTTTTATAGTTATTATGGGTTGTTCTATGACCCCATAT
>NC_056732.1:118246478-118248978 GCF_019279795.1 Protopterus annectens
AGAAAAAAACTTTGATAACACACTTTTTCGGCAAGAAAATAAACAATATACTATAAGGAAATACTCCAAGCCAATTTTTAGCGCTTTCATCCATTTAATATAATGGACTTCATCAGAAATGTGTACAAATGTATTCCAATTCCAATATATACTGCATGTTAATATGTAAACTGACACTCCAAACATATAACAAATCAGAGGTTACAGAGAAATAAACACTGAATAATTCAGTTGGGAAACCAGCAGGAACCCAGTCAGAAGTAGTTAGGAAATTATAACCCAATAATTTAGTAAAGTTATTTGTGCCATTTTAGGGCACATTTAATATTAAAGCTTTCATTCAAGCCTGAAGGGGCATCTGCATTCAATCTAAGCTGCCACAACAACTCTTTGAGTTCTAACAATGTATTAACATCTCCAAAAAATACTGGGACATAATCTAGTACTAGGAATTTAAAAGCATTAAAATTTGAACATGAAATACTATGTTTGGCTAGTGCATTACTTATTTCCCCATTTCTTACTGCTGCACAATGTTCTTTTATACTAGTGGATAGTCTGCGTAAAGTCTTCCCAATGTAAAATGCATTACAAGACAAGCAGACAGCAGCATAAACAACAGCAGTGGATTTACAATTAAAGTAATTATTAAAATGAACAGTGAAATTATTGTGTTTAAAACAGAAGGACGCTCCAGTTAAAATATATTCACATGCTACACAAGATTCACAAATATACATCCCTTTAATAGAACTAGTATCTGAAGGAGAAATAATAAAAGGAGTGTCTCTATTCTCAAAAAGAGTTCTTAGAGATTTTGTTTTTTTGTGTGTAAATACTGGGAATGAACCTAATTTATTAGACACCTCTTTACTGGAGGTTAATATATCCCAGTTATCGTAAAACACTTTTTTAATCGCTGTAGCATCTCTACAAATAGGAATCGGGGAAACAGGTAAATCTATCTACAGAGGTATTTTGACCGATATTGGAGCTGAGAGTATCTGAAGTTATATCCTGATCAGTAGAACAAGAAGCTGTGGACACTATATCCTCATTATGGAAGGAATTATTAGTTATAGACCTGACTCCTGTGTCAGCCTCAAGAGGATTAGGAGAGAACCCTTTTAAAATAATTGGTGGGAATTTAGTATGTCTATTAGAGCAGACTTCATGAAAACCAGAATTAATAATATCTAATGGGTAGCCTCTCTCAATTAGAAACTTACTAAACACTAGACATTCATTCAAAAAAGTAGACTCTTCGCTAATAATTCTAGATAATCTTATAAACTGCCCCTTGACCGTATTATATTTCATAAAATGTGGGTGCATGCTTCTGTAATGCAGATAGTTGTTTCTAAAAGTAGGTTTCCTAAAAATGGAAGAATTCCAGGAGAGAGAAGCTGTGTTAAAAGAGACTATTATGTCTAAAAACTTAACTTGATTACCTTGTGCTGATACCTTAAAGGATAGAAATGGGGATACTATTAGATACCTCTGTAAGAAATTCTTGTAGTTCAATTTCTGTACCCTTCCACACAAAGAAACGATCGTCAATGTATCTTCTGTATAAAAAAAACATGTGTAAACCCTTTTAAAGAAATTAAAGTGTAAACTTCCCAACAAGCTAGTATTTATGTAGAAATTCCAACCCAGTGTCATGTGGGATGTTAGTATATAGTGACTCTATATCTAAGGTTACAAGTATAATGTGTGCGTGAGGAGGAGGAGAGTCATGTAAAATATTTAAAAAGTCCCAAGAATCTCTTAAGAAATATGGAGAGGTCTGTACAATCAGGTTAAGAATTAAATCAACTAACTCAGCTATGCCCTCTGTTTTTGTCCTTTTATTGGAGACTATGTGCCTAAAGGGTGGATTTATTTGATTCTTATGAATTTTGGGGATACCAAAAAACCTGGCATAGGTGACTGTTCCATCAGTGTGTGTGTGGGGGGGCAGTCTATAAAGCTATTTATGCTGTCTCGTGAGGATGTAATTGGCCTTGGAGAAGTTTTTTAGTCTAGTTGTTGCTGGGGGTGGGGTGGGGTGGGGTGGGGGAGGAGTCTGATTTTATAGTTACTTCTAGTGAGACTGATTTGTGGTCAGATCTCACAGGGAGGACCACACAGTGGGGGTAGTACAATGGTCCCCCATGTTGGTCAGCACCAGATCCAGGTTGTTTGAGCCCCTTGTGGGGGTGTCAACCAGCTGATCAAGGGCACTGGAGTTTACAAAGTCCAAGGACCTTTAGGCAGGTGAGTTAGAACATACAATTTACCCAGTCAATGGATGTCTGAGGTTTAGGTAAGCTTCTGATAAGGACCTCTGCATATGTAGGGTTATGTGTTGTTGGCTCAGTTGGTGCCGACGGTGAGATGTGCCTGCTGACAACTCGTTTAGTGTCAGATGTACTGACTGGTGAATGAGCGCACTTGGATTCTAGGTTCTTAATATAGATGCATCCAATGTGTGAAAACTAAAAGAAGTGGGTTGTCA
>NC_056732.1:118253978-118258978 GCF_019279795.1 Protopterus annectens
CTTTAGTTATTGTACAATATTTTATATGCCCTACTAATTATCCCTTTTTTAACAGCTGCTTCCATTCTAGATTGATTTAAAACTTCAGAGCGTCTTTCATTTTCCATGAATTTAAGTTTTCATCTTCAAGATACTCAACAGGTGAAAAGTTCTTATATCCTCCTTCTCCATGACGAATACAGATGCTTCGTTAGCCTTCATTAACTGGGGGAGCACTGATCTATACAAGTACCTACTTTTAGGCGTAATGTTGCACAGAAGGCATGTTAATTTATGGGACTGAAACCCAGGTTTGAGATTCAGCTTGTTTGCAGCTTGGTTTCACCCAGGTTCCTATAGTACATGTGATGTAGTGCCAGCTGTGCCAGAAAGAGAGTAGAGCAGTGCATGTATAACGTATGCCAGCATATCTAGCTGGAGATTTGTAAAGAATTGTCATTTGTGTATCAAACTGATTTGTACAGATACTTGTGCTAAAATGTATTTGTAAACTGCTTGTGTTAAAAATGTATCAACAGTGGGTCCTGCTGGACAGAAAAGAAATATACATTTATGTCAGACTGTATTGTAACTGAGGAAATAAATATGTTAACAGAGGATGCTGGAAGGGAAGGGGTTAATCTCAGCGCAGCTTACCTTAAGAAAAATAGCCAGAAATGAAATATGAAATGACTTGGTTTAGGCCATAAAGATTTTATCTCGCAGGCATGAATGCAGCCAGAGATGCGATGTCTGGGAAAGGCCTAGGCTCTTATTGTTCTTAATGGTGAACTAATTGTTACCCTGTGGTGCCAGAAAATGGCTGGTTAGTCTCTACAGAAAGGAGGAAAGTATTATAATTGTTGTACCATCTCCAGATGCCTTAGCAAAGTCCTAGGTATGTATATTGACAAATCTGTGATAGATCCGGGCTCATTTCTAGTCAGGGGGTAATATGGAAACCACAGAATCAGGTGACCAGATGTCCATAGGTTCATACTAGGCTATCTGCCCTAGGGCATTTATAAGCCTAGCCAGAGTGGGTTTGGCTTTCTCCACCCATTTTAAATTAATCTGTCCCTCCAGCATGTCCTATTTATTTCAGTGCTGAGGTTCAAGTCTCTCGAGCGCATAGCTCGATGGGATTTGGATTTTCTGAGGTGCAGCATGTCCATTAATTCTGGGTTGGACATGGCTTTATACATCAGGCACAAATCGCCTCTGAGCAGGCGGTATGCCACTGAGTAGAGCTGGAGTTTCTTTAACCGGGCAGCATATGGCATCTGTTTGAGCCCTTTGATCCTCTTGGTGAGGTACTTTTGGGGTATTTCCAGTTGCTGCAGGTGTCTGGTAAGGTACATCCCAAAAGGGGCATTGTACTCAATTATGGGCCTAATGAGGGATGAGTAAAGAGGCATGATGACCTCCCCTGATCTAGATGTGAATCCCTTCATGATTAGGTGGGCTATATAAAATGTTTTTCTAACCACTTTGGCCACGTGGCTGTCAAATGAGAGATTGCTATCAACTTGGGTCCCCAGGTCCCTAATTGCTGTTTATGTACTTAATGGATTACCACCTGTGTGGCAATTTGTGGGCACTTTGTTTTTGCCAAAGGGGATGACTATACACTTTTTGGCATTTAGCTTGAGGCCATGGCTCTGGCACCAGTTGTCTGTTTCTATGAGGCCCTTTTGGAGGATGCTTGTGTCGGCTGGAGAGTCTATTATGGCACCCAGTTTGCAGTCATCTGCGAACTTGGTCAGCCACAGTCCTTCCATGTTGGCCTGTACCTCCAAGAAATATATACCGAACAAGAGAGGTCCCAGGACTGAGCCTTGTGGGACGCCACTTGTAACTGGTTTGGAATCTGACATGGCTCCAGCAATTCTAACCATGTGGGTTCTGTCCTTGAGCCAGTTTGCAACCCATCTAGTGACAAAGGGGCTTATATTTAAGCTGGTGAGCTTATCTATAATGCCCGAGTGGGGTATTGTATCGAAGGCTTTTGCGAAGTCCAGGTAGGCTGTGTGGACCACATTCCCCTCGTTAATGGCCTTGGTGACTGTTTCAAAGAAATCGACCAGGTTTAAGAGGCAGGATCTGCCCTTAACAAAGCCAAACTGGGTAGGATCCAGTGTCTGTAGGTCCCCAATATCTTTATTTATGAGGTCCATGATGATCCTTTCCATAGCTTTGCAGACCAAGCTAGTCAGGCTTATGGGGCGATAGTTTCCAGGATCGGTTGAGGCACCACCTTTGTGGAGAGGGACCACTGTTGCTGTACGCCACTCTTTGGGTACATGTCCTGTAGTAAGTCTGAGATTAAACAGTAGTTTTAGATGTGGGTTTAGCTCTTCTTGGAGTTCATGTAGGATGCAGCCTGGGACACCATCTGGTAACATTGATGCTATGTTTTTTGCTTTGGAGAGGGCAGCTCTTACCTGAGCATCTGAGATGTCAGGGGGCAGCACTCTGCTGGTATAGATATTTGCCCTTTTGGTGGGGGGGGGGTTTGCACTGAACCTGTCAGCTAGGATGTTGGCAATGTCTGTGGGTTCTCTGTATTTTTTGTCATTTTGGACTAATTCTGAGCATATCTGGGAATTTCCACCCAGGTTCCTAACATAACTAAGTAAAGTGTTGTGATTATCCTTAGTGTCCTGTGCAATTTTTCTCTCAAAGCTGGCCTTAGACAATTTTATGAGTGCCCGTAGTTTTTTGCTAATACTGATCAGAGATGCCTTCCCTTTTTAGGATTTTGCTCTATCATGTAGTAGCTTCCTCCTTCTATTGTATAGTTTGTTTATGGCTGGGGTCCACCAGACAGGACGCCTGCCTTTGGAGGATTGGGTCTTGGTTTTATTTGGGATTGCATGATCCATGCATTCCTGAAGGTGTTCATAGAATGCGTTTATAAAGGATTCTGTGGTCTGGGCCATATTTTCCACAGGCCCAGGGGCTTTGAAGGATTCCGCCTCCATTTTGAGGATTGTGAAATTTGCTTTAAAGAAGTTTTTCACTGTGGTTTTCTAGGCAGGGGGTGGGGTCGGGATGTGAATATCCAGTGAGATTAGTTTATGGTCTGATCTTACCAGTGAGGGATACACTTCTGGTCTGGAGGATAGAGTCCCCATGTTGGTGATGATCAGGTCCAGTATGTTTTCTCCTCTTGAGGGAGTGCTAACAAGTTGTTCCATAGCATTTGAGTTTATAAATTCTAGTAACCTTTGGGCTAGGGTGCTGGAGGTAGAGTAATGCCTCCCAGTCTATGTTTGGGTAGTTGAAGTCACCCAATATAATGGTGTTTGGAGAGACCTTCATATTTTCCAGTGTTGTCAGGAAGGCCGAGTGGGGTTCCTGGGTTTGGGAGGGTGGTCTGTAGCAGGCTATAATCTGGAAGGCAGTTTTACCCACTGTTAGTTGCACATGGATAGTCTTTGATGCTTCGTGTTGTGCCACCAACCTGGAGGTGTGGGTATCTTTTTTATTGATACTCCCCCCTCCTTTTGTGGTTCGGTCCAAGTTTTGGGGCCGAAAAGCATGGTATGAGGTATAACCTGGTAGTGCTGGGGTGCTCTCGAGAGCCTTGAACCAGGTTTCTGTTACTGCACAGATATCGATGTTCTCCATGCTAAGGAGAGTTTCGAGTGCGTGCATTTTGAGGTTTAGACTTCTGGCGTTGAGTAGCATTACTCTTAGTTTCTTATCCCTTGTGATACCTATGGAGGTGGGTTTGTCTTTTGAGCCTTGCCTAAAAAAGGCACTATGGGGGTAGCAAGAGCCTTTGCCAATATCCGAAAGCCCAGGGGTGACAGGTGCAAGCCGTCCCTAGTGAAGCATCGTGGGTTGTCGAGCATGTCATCCTAGGCTGACAGGCTTTGGATCCCCTTTGAATGACACCAATACTTAAGCCAATTGTTGAAATTGATCATCTTATCTTCATATTATGGCATCATTCTTGGTGAGGGTAAGATGCTACTCAAGGTCAGGGCCATACCGGCCTGAGTTACATGCTCAGAGAGCTCCACTATGTCTCTTTTCATGTAGTCCATGGAGGTACGTCTCAGGTCATTCACGCCAGCATGGACAATGACTGAGTCATATTTGTACTTGCCTTGGAGTGACCTGAGTGCTTGTGTTATGTGGTGGATCCTAGCACCCGACAGGCAGCTCACCGTGACCTTCTCCTTGTTCAGCCTGGTGAGCGGGACGTCAGTGTGCCTGATGATAGTCACCTATTACAAGTGTATCAGGTGTATTGTTTAGCCTTAAGGGCTGTGACTGTTCAGCACACTGGCTTTGTGAGCTATGTGTTGCACGTGTTTTGTTTTGGGGTAGCGGTTGCTTGGGTGTCTGCTTTGGAGGTCTCAGCTGCTTAGGCAGATTTTTATTTAGAGCCTCCGAGTATGTTTTTGTGTGTTTGTGTTTGGTTTGCTGTCATGGTAGGTCTATGTCAGACTGGAATTGTAGTGAGTGTGGTTTCCTTTTCCTCCTGACTGGTTAAGCCAGTACTGAGTTGAGAGAGCTTAGCCTCCAGTTTGGCTATATGGTTGCATCTCTCACATGTGTTGGAATTTGTTGGGAGGAGGATAGGGTTGTCTGTGTACATGAGGCAGTTATAACATTGCCTCAAGTTTCCCAGATTCACCAGCTGGACCGGAGAGGAGATTGACAACTGACCTTTGGACATGCTAGAATACTATTGGGAATTCCAGTGGGGAACAAGGTACTCAAGGGGAGTTTGTGAGGGTGTAATGCTTTTAATTTTTTAGTGCTGACTTATATAAATGCTTTAGTGAGCAAGTGTCAGGTAACTTAAATGCAATGTGTTACAGGTAACTTAAATGCAAAAATGACAAACAGTAACTTTCTTTCAAGTGAAACAAGGAAATAAGTACAGTAAGCAATGCAGATATCACTAGGGATCCACATAAGCGCTGAAAAGCCGCGTTTTAGGTGGAATTAGCGTTTCAGGGAAATAACAAGCAAACAAACAACAAGCATACAAAGAAAACTAG
>NC_056732.1:118263978-118271478 GCF_019279795.1 Protopterus annectens
CTAACTGTATGTTTAGTATGATTTTGTGTGTTGAGCTGTGTCGCTCAGTATGGAAATGGAAAACTGTTTTGATCGGTGAATATTTGTATTGATTGCCAATTCCTCTAACAGGATTAAATCTTCGTTTTGTGAAACTGGTGTTAGGCTTATAATTAACATTAAGAGAGACCTGGCGATGCGTTAATTAAAAGTAACAACGTGCACGCTTCTTAGCATCCATTTCCTCTCAACTGTCAAAGTCAAGGTCGTTGTCTGTTGCTTTTAAATGCAAATGTGTTCCGTTTATAGTGGTTAGATTGTTTAGTGAAGGCATCGTTTAACGAAAGCAGGGTGTCACTGGAGTGATTTTTAGGTTTGTGATGCAGTTTTAGATTAGTTTTAACTCATGGTGCATAACTTGCTGAACGTGTGGCATCCCTAGGATATTTATATTTTGCAAATTCAGCGCTTGCAATCTTGAATTTATTATTTTAATATTTTGATCTTATCAGGCAATGTGTTCCAGTTTACTGTGGTGAACACCATTGTCTGCTAAAGCTTCCTTTGCTTTCATTTATTTGCTGCAAACATGCATGTTTTATTGGGCGCTTGTGCTAGTTAAATGCTGGGTAGTATTGCAATCTTAAAATGGAAGTGTACAGGTTGGTCAATAATGTGTGCATCTTCTTTATGATGGTTTTACAATGTCAGCGCACACGTGCAGAAACAAATTATTTTGCAGATGTATTTTAATGAAAGTGATCGAATTTGTGTATCAAAGCTGTTAACATAAGAACCTGCATCGCACTACTGTGTTTTCACAATACGGACATAAGCTAACATTACTGCTGCCTGCATAAATACACAAAACAGAAAAAGAGAGCAGGGACCTAAATCTTTACCAACAGATAACTAAAACACAATGGAGAGGTACTTTTAAACCCAACACCTCTCAAACATCAGGAATAAACCTCCCCCGCATGTTAAACATTGACTCATTATCTTCCTTTAACCATAAACGGATGATTGGATAGGTATCTACAAATTTACTCCCAGATTGACTGGTATGACCCTCCTGGAGAAAGGAGGTGCTGCCTGAGGGATGGGGTACAAGTAAGGCAATAATGTATATGAGATCCAGAGGCCTTGGAATATCTATGTATTTATTAAACCATTTTTTTATACTAATCTGTAAGCCGTAAAAATACTGTGGATTTTCAAAACTCTTTCTTGAGAGGTCTTCACTTTATAGTAGAATATTTACTTCATAATTTTTCTGATGTGCTGGCAGCTAAACGGATAATGCCAGAAATATATCTCAGAAAATTACAAATGCTTTAATTTTGCTTACATTGTACTACAGTAGTATAATTCAGTTGGGGCCTATTCCACATATAGTTAAGTTTACTACTTTGGAACCCCAAGGTTTTAGTCAACCTCTCTTTTTTGGAACTGTGATATAATGGTGCCTATTGAAATGGGCTCCATACTGCTGTTTAATATTTCACTCTTCTGAGTCCTTTGCCAAAAATAGTTTGTGTTTTGCAGAACATGATTTGTTTCTGTACATAATGATACCGCCTGAAATGTTTCATCCAAATTGTGCCATGGTGTTCAATGTACTTGCATGTATGAATTTATATATATATATATATATATATATATATATATATATATATATATATATATATATATATATATATATATATATATATTTTTCTTTTTTACCGGTGCCTTCTGAAGGACACAACAACATTTTAACAGTAATGTGGTGATTTTAGCAAGGCTAGAACATGCGTTATGATATCCATTGCTTATTGGTGTTTTACAACATCAGTGTCAGCTTCTTTGTTTATTGGTGTTCTTCTGCAACATCAGCATCAGTTTCCTGCTTCCACCCTCTCTTTCTCTGTCTATATATCTTTACTTTTTTTAATCTATCAATTACTTGCATTTTAAGTGTTTAATGGTTTGTTAGAAGAAATGAATCATCTCAATTGGACTTTTTCTGATGGTGTCCTTTTGAAAATATTTCATAACTTGTGTGAAGGTTTTTGTATTTGTACCATGAAGTATCAGAATAGCTATTTTTTTTAAGTTTTCTTTGGTTTTGCTTCCCTTGCTGGTGCTTTTTCCCCACCAAAGAGTTCCACAGACTTAATAATAGAGTTAAATATAATTTCTAGCACTCTGATTGGTGGGTTTAGCAATTACATTGCACAATATTGATTATGTTGTTGATCTATTCAGTCATCAATTAGCAGACAGTTCTGACTGTGGTAAAATTTCTTTTTAGGAAAAAAGACCCAGCTACTTAAAAAACAAAACTATAAGTGTGCAATTTTTGGAGTGCTGAAACAGAAAAAAAAGAAACATAACAGACCTGCTTAATATTGGCAGCAGTTTCTGTTTTGGCCCAGTTTGATTGAATATGGGAACTAACTTTGGGCAGCATGATGCCAGGGAATCTTCTTGGGCTAGGCTTATATAGGCTCCAGGGCCATTAGCCTAGTACACACCTGTGAACCTGTGTTGTCTAAGGTATCTTTTCACTTGCTTTTTAGCTTTGTGAAATACTTCTTTACAGTTCTAAATTCACTTCGTGGTGGTATGACAAGTAATCAGATCGTGTACATTATCTCGGAATTGTGGTGCATAAGGGAAACAAGTTTGTGTATACACACACATATATACAGTATATATAGCTATCTATGTGTATATATATATATATATATATATATATATATATATATATATATATATATATATATACACACACACACACACACACACACACCTATATATGTTTCATATATGTGTATATATGTATTCACTTCAAAATCTCAAAATACTGAAATCTCAAATTTCAGTTTTTCGAAACCATGAAATCGAATCCACACATCACCGAAACACCAAAACCGCGACATTCAAAACACCTAAAACACAGCACACACCAGACCACACATATACCACAACACCCATATCACAACATAAACAAACAAAACAACACACATCCACGAACCTGCAACACAAATGCTCCCCCATCCCCCCCTACTTATATATACTAACTCCGAGATCACACAAATAGTAAACAAAAACATACACACATTCTACAGTCCCTCACATACACATCACACATATCAGCACACTCACATACACTCAAACTCCCACCCAAAACCCTTACAAAACACTCACTTACCTGACATAACACCTAAATCCATCCACACATGGCACTGCACACCATCCACATACAATCCCAGATATTATGTAGCGTAAAGCCATAACAGCGATTTCAAGATATTTGAATTCACGATTATGCACTTTTGCTATTTTCAAACTTCGACTTTGTAGTCTCGAGACACTGAAATTCGACATTTCAGTATTTCGACATTATAAAGTGTTTCCATGTGTGTGTGTGTGTGTGTGTGTGTGTGTGTGTGTGTGTGTGTGTGTGTGTGTGTGTGTGTGTGTGTATATATATATATATATATATATATATCTATATCTATATATATATATATATATATATATATATCTACATATACATATACATATATACAGTATATGTGCATGCGTGCACATGCATATGTGTGTGCACATTACCTTCTAAATCGCGAAGCCCAGAACACCAAAGTTCTCAATCTCAAGACAGCAATACTGAAACCTGACAGTCACTGATGCCAGTATCTCCCAGGACAAGTAAACACTTTTCCAACACCTAACGGAAACACACCAGCCAAAATAACAACCACCTAGGTGCGCCCATCACATATCCCAATGTGGAGGGCTGCACTCCCACACACCCCACCGAACTATATATACCATCTCTGGGAGCAAAGTACAGTGGGGGAAAGGGTGTACTTCCACATGCTGGGCAAGTGTTGACTCGCCCTGGGAAATATCAGACGTTCATGATTGTTGGGTTTCGGTATGGTTGTCTCGACATACTGAACGTCAATGTTCTGGACATCGTGATTTAGAAGGGGATCTGTGTGTGCACATATGGTAATGGGGATGTGTGTGTCTGTTTTCATTCAATGCTTTTTATGTGTGTGACCACATATCTGTTCTATAGCCCTCGCACATGCTGTTTTGATGTGCTGCCATTATAGGTTCATAGGTAGATACTAGGCTATTGGCCCTAGGGCTTATATAAGCCTAGCCAAAAGGTGGTGCCAGGACCAGCAGATGAGGAGTGTGAAGTTGGCTTTTGAGAAGTTTTTTACGATGGTTTCCCTAATTGGGGCTGGGGGTATGATGTGGATGTCTAGGCTGATTTGCTTGTGGTTGGATCTGACCAAGGAGGAATTGACCTCTGGTGTGGAACACCGGTTTCCCATGTTGGTGATGATCAAGTCTAGGATATTGCTGCCCCTGGTGGGGGTGTGAATAAGTTGATTGGAATTTATGAATTCTAGAAAACGTTGAGTAAAAGAGTTGGTACATGAGTAGTTTTCCCAGTTAATGGTGGGGTAGTTGAAATCGCCCATTATTAAGGTGTTGAGTTGTACCCTAATACGTTCCAGTGTATCAAGAAATGAGGAGTGTGAATCCTGGGGCATGGTAGGGGGTCTGTAGCAAGCTACAATTTGGATTGTAGTCTTGCCCAGAGTTAGTTGCACTTGGATAATCACGGATGCATTATGCTGTGTAACTATCCTTGAGGAGTGGATATCCTTAATGAATATGGACAAGCCTCCGCCTTTAGTGCTTCTTTCTGGGGTAGGTGGCCGAAAGGTGTGGTATGAATTGAAGCCTGGCAATGCAGGGGTGTTCTCTGGAGCTTTGAGCCAGGTCTCTGTCACTGCACAGATGTCAGTGTTCTCCATTTTAAGGAATACCTCGAGTGAGTGCATTTTGAGGTTTAGACTTCTAGCATTGAGTAGCATTACCCTCAGATTTTGCTTGTTTGTACCGGTTATGGTGGTGAATTTGTCATTTGAACCTTGCCTAAAAAAGGCACTATAGGGGTGGCAAGAGTCTTAGCCAGTATCCGGAATCCTAAGGGCGATAGATGCATGCCATCTCTGGCAAAGCATCTTGGACTGTCAAGCATATCGTCCTAGGCAGACAAATACTGGATCCCCTTAGAATAACACCAGAAGCTTAGCCAATTGTTGAAGTCAGTCATTTTGTCCTTATATTGTGGTATCATTCTTAGTGATGGCAGGATGCTACTCAGGGTTAGGGTTATACCTGCCTGGGATACAAGATCGGAGAGCTCCTCCATGTCTCTTTTCATGTAGTCCAGGGAGGTACGTCTCAGGTCATTCACACCAACATGGACAATGACAGTGTCATATTTGTACTTATTGTGGAGTGACCTGAGTGCAAGCGTTATGTGGCGGATCCTGGCACCTGACAGTAACTTTCTCCTTGTTTAGTCTAGTGAGTGGAACATCAGTGTGCCTGACTATAGAGTCACCTATGACTAGAGTGTTGGGTACGTTGTTATGCCTTATGGGCTGTGGTTGAGTGGCACACTGAGTTTGTGGGCTATGTGTAATTTGGGTTGTGTTGGGGGGTGGAGTTTGCTTGCGTTTATGCTTTGGATGTCCCTGATGCTTGGGCAGGTTTTTATTGAGAGCCTCCGTGAATGTAGGTGTGTGTTTTGTGTTTCTATGGGTGTGTTTTGATGGTGTGGGTTTTGAGGGACAATGTGATGAGTGTGGTGTGGTGCAAATGTTTACCATCTCCTCTTGACCGTCTAGTCCAGTCTTGGGTGAAGAGAGCTTTGCTTCCAGTTTATATAGATATATATGTATACATATATGTGTGTATATATATATATGTATATATATATATATATATATATATATATATATGTGTGTGTGTGTGTGTGTATATATATATATATATATATATATATATATATATATATGTATGCCCTTTGATCCTCTTGGTAAGGTACTTTTGAGGTCTTTCCAGTTGCTGCAGGTGTCTGGTAAGGTACATCCCAAAAGGGGCATTGTACTCAATTATGGGCCTGATGAGGGATGAGTAAAGAGGCACGATGACCTCCCCTGACCTAGATGTGAATCCGTTCATGATTAGGTGGGCTATATAAAAGAGGTAGCAAGTTTTTATTCCAGCAACGTATTTAAAGGTATGCATATTCTGCATCTGATGAATTTTTTGGAAACAAAAATGTAGTGTGCTCAACTGCGTTAATGTGAATTTTGGTCGACTGAAAAGTCGTTTTAATCATTTTTTCTATGCGAATTTTGGTGGACTGATAAGTTGTTTTATGCATTTTACTTGATGGACTGAAGAGTCATGTATTAATTAAACTATAGCTTGCAGACCAGGATTTGTGCCCTCTTCGATCTGTTTTGGTTTTGGTGCTTATGGGCTATATAAAATGTTTTTCTAACCACTTTGGCCATGTGGTTGTCAAATGAGAGATTGCTGTTAACTTGGGTCCCCAGGTCCCTAATTATTTCTTCTGTACTTAATAGATTACCACCTATGTGGTAATTTGTGGGCACTTTGTTTTTGCCAAAGGGGATGAATATACACTTTTTGGCGTTTAGCTTGAGGCCATGGCTCTGGCACCAGTTGTCTGTTTCTATGAGGCCGTTTTGGAGGATGCTTGTGTGGGCTGGAGAGTTGATTATGGCGCCCAGTTTGCAGTCATCTGTGAACTTGGTCAGCCACAGTCCTTCCGTGTTGGCCTATACCTCTGAGAAATATATACCGAAAAAGAGAGGTCCCAGGACTGAGCATGGTGGAACACCACTTGTAACTGGTTTGGAGTCTGACATGGCTCCAGCAATTCTAACCATTGTGGGATCTGTCCTTGAGCCAGTTTGCAATCCATCTAGTGACATAGGGGTTTATATTTAAGCTGGTGAGCTTATCTATAATGCCCGAGTGGGGTATTGTATCAAAGGCTTTTGCGAGGTCCAGGTAGGCTGTGTGGACCACCTTCCCCTCATCAATGGCCTTTGGTGACTGTTTCAAAGAAATCAACCAGGTTTAAGAGGCAGGATCTGCCCTTAACAAAGCAGAACTGGGTAGGATCCAGTGTCTGTAGGTCCCCAATATCTTTATTTATGAGGTCCATGATGATCCTTTCCATAGCTTTGCAGACCAAGCTAGTCAGGCTTATAGGGCGATAGTTTCCAGGATCCATTGAGGCACCACCTTTATGGAGAGGGACCACTGTTGCTGTACGCCACTTTTTGGGCACATATCCTGTAGTAAGGCTGAGATTGAACAGTAGTTTTATGTTTGGGTTTAGCTCTTCTTGGAGTTCATGTAGGACGCAGCCTTCTACTGTCTTCTCTCCTTTACTTATATACCTAGGACTGACAGTTTAACAAGACTTGATAACACAGAAGGAGGGAGGGACACTGTCAGAAGTGAAGTGTGCATGATAACTTTTCCAGCCCACTATACAGTTGTGTTTGTGTTTTCTAGCAAAACCATGCAATGATTTTTCCTTTTCTGCCATGCTTCTGCTTAGAAGGTTGTGAAAGAAGTCGTGGTGAGGCCAAGAACTGGTGTTGGGGCCACCCT
>NC_056732.1:118276478-118279838 GCF_019279795.1 Protopterus annectens
CTCAGGGTGAGAATATTAAAGTGGAGTGGGGGGTGCAGGGGGGCTTGCACCACTGCATTTAAGTAGATGTTTTTTTTTTAACATACTTTAACAAAAGCACTTTTTTGATGAAAGCGCTTTTATTAGTGTGTTTGGTGGTAATGGATTTGGGATTTTGATCTTTTGATCAAAAGTGCTAGATCCACGGAACCACAGTGGCCTTTACAACAGCATGCAGGTACATTGATGTCAGCATGCCACCAATGTGGGTGTATTTTATCATGGCACATGCATAGGAACAAATTTAAGTATTTATCAAACAATAGGGCATATGTCCCAACAATAGATTTAATGGAGCACATCCAGATTGAGTTGTGTATTTAGTTTATTGCTGCAGATGTGGTGGTAGGGTAGAAAGATGTCAATTAACAACTAGTATATTCCTGTAGTTCTCCTTACTTTCCTAGTCAGTGCTGTGATCTGTACCTTACAGGTTTTAGTACACTACCCTATGGCCTTACTTTGGACAGTTGTATGGATGTATACAATTATATACATGAAATTAGTTTTACCTACAGTGTACACCTCTTACCTGGTGTACTTGTAGAGGTATTGTATGTTAACACTACTGTTTATACACATATTCCCAGATTCCAGGTTGTTATGCACATACCTGTCCATCTCTTATTGCACACACTCTGGGCATGTCTTGACAACATGCAGGTGAACAGGGACATATTTTGACTATTGCCCTCTTAAACCTTTGGTGATTTGTACAATGACAAGTTTGTTTTCATTGACATTTTCCAAATATATACAGGCCTGACAGTCAGTTATATGACATGAAATGTTGCCTACATGTTGAAGATTAGCACACTGATATGCCAGGGGGACAGAGTAACAACTGGCAGATATGGGCCAATTTACTGGACAATTATGTACATTTGTGGGGTATGATTCTGCATACCACTTACTACCACTCGCAGGATTCGAACCGTGGCTGTCTCTGCTAAAAATATAACCATCTCCATCACAGTTGAGTGTGCTATATAGATATTGATATGTATCTCTTTGATTTCTGTCTATAAGTCTTCTGTGGTTTTACAATCTGAACTTGTAATTACTACACTGTTATACAGGATTTCCTAGACAGTTTTATTATGTAGCACAGTGTAGGTCACAGTGATGAGTAATACCTTATTATTCAGAGCAACTGCAACACTAACAATGCCATACAATACCAGAGTAAACAGTACCAGTACAGGATATCAATCTTTTATTTCTAGGCACAGTTTTCATATCATACTGACCTGTGGGGGCAATGTTTGTTAGCACTACCTGAATGTTGCCACACATATTACCAGATGCCACATTAGTATTATGCACATACGTCTCACTGTGTTACTGCACACACTCTGGTCACAGCTTCACAACATTGGGATGGAGATGGGACATACTTGGCTTATTACTCGTATAACATTTTGTAGGGTTGCTAGAGTGACAGGTTTGTTCTTATAGATGTCTGACAATCAGTTGTATTTCTTATTTGCTGCCTAACAAAGTCCAAGAAACAGGTGTAGTATAGCTAGACATACTGGTGAACCAACACGAGATTAAATCCAGTGACAAAAGGCATAGCACGACCATCGATATAAAAAGGGTTTATTACATCAAGCTTTCGAGTTGAAACTCTCTTTCTTGAAAAAGAGTTTCAACTTGAAAGCTTGATGTAATAAACCCTGTTTTATTTGCTGCCTAAACGACTGGGATCATCCCACTGATTTGACAGGGGGGACAGGGTGACAGGCAACAGATATAGGCCTATGTACTGGACATTCTGGACAGATATGTAGAGTTGTGGGATATGATTCTGCGTACAGCCTACTACCACTCCCAGGTTTTGAACCATGACTGTGTGTGCTAAAAATACAACAGTTCACGTCTCAGTTGAGTGTGCTATTTGGAATATGTTGTCTGTCTTTTTACTGTTTTCTGTATAAGTTTCTGTTTTCTGTATAAGTTTCTCTCAGTTGTACTATGTGACCTCGTGTGATTACAACAGTCATATGCAGACATTGCTACACATTTTAATTATGTAGCACAGTGTGGGTAACAGTGCTTAATACAACAGTACTATTAAGAGATTGCAACTCTACATTACCATATGATACCAGAGTAAACACATGCAGTCCAACAGTTAGTCCTTTATTGTCAGGCTATTATGCTTTTATTTACATGCAACCTATATGAGACTGTACCTGCCATATTCTCTGGTGTATGCAGTACATGCCTTAAACAATACAGGCAATTAACTTACTACTATGTTTAGATTTATTTCCTATGACAGTACATGCAAGAGTATTACTAACCTCCTTCACATTGCAACTGCTGCAATCTACAGGCATGGGCTTCCTGGTTCATAGCCCACTCATCTGCCACTGTGAAAGACATAAGAGGAATATTTAGCCACACCTATCCATAATACACATGAACTGGCAATTATTAAACAGGTAGTGGCCTGATACTTACACACGGCTGGCACATCCCACGTCCTCCTAGTCTCTTGGATTCACTGACGCAACAGATCCACCTTTCTCCACTTCAGGTCAGCATAGTGATGCCTGACCTGCTCACCAGTTCGGGCTATGCCAGTGGCACTGGCGAGAACATGAGAGAGATGGTCCCAGGCTTGCTCTTTGTATTGGTAATCCTGGTACTGGCCCTGCAGCAGTCTCTGGCCATATTATTTCACTAGGAGTCCTGCCATGACTCTGGACTCCTGGATGCCCCAGTGCTGTGCGTGAAAGCGCCCACCCTCTCCCATACCAGTCATCATAGTGCCTACAGGAGGAAGCTGCAACCAGTTATGAGATGTATTCCCACCTTTTGGGTTTAAATAGGGCCATTTTGTGGCAGTTTGCTGTGACTGGACAGTTTTGAAAATGAGAAACTATGGGGAAACATGCTTACCTGAGGTTGGCATTGCTTAAAGGGGTATACCAATGGGCAAAATGAGTTAGCAGGCCTACACATTGCTTACACCTAGTAAGCTGGGCTGAGCAATGCTTAGTGTTGCTTAATTTTTAATTTGCATACTATTTGCTTTTTGGCATTGATTTATTATTCATTACATGTTATATATGTGTTTGGTATCCATGATTCATGTGTATGTACACTATATGGGGTCCTTGTGTTTATTAGGGGATTTCAACACTTTATTACAATGACACCTCACATCTGGGCTTAATGCAGTACTCCAGTTCACATATAGGTTCATAGGGTGGTACTAGGCTATCAGCCCTAAGGCCTATAGAAGCCTAGCCATAACAATTCCCTGGCTATTTTATATTGTGTAGTAAGTTATACAACATAAAACTGTAG
>NC_056732.1:118280338-118295952 GCF_019279795.1 Protopterus annectens
TAAAAAAGAGGATTCTGGGAAAAACCAAAAAAGGTAGAAAAAGGGAAAAATTTCTCCCTTTCCTTTGACAATCATATTGCCAAAATAGTTAGGAAATCCTATGTGGCCCATCTAATTACTAAGGGGTTCGCATCTAGAAATAAAGAGGTTATAGTGCCCCTCTGCTCATCACTCATTAGACCCATCATAGAGTACAATGCCCCATTTGGGATGTATCTCACAAGACACTTCCAACAGCTGGAAAGACCACAAAAGCACCTCACCAAGAGGATTACTGGCCTCAAACATATGTCCTGTGCAGCCCGACTAAAAAAACTCCAGCTGTACTCAATGGCATATCACTCACTCAGATGTCATCTCTGCCTGACTTACAAAGCCATGTCCAGCTCAGAATTGATGGATTTCTTTAAGTGGAGCATGTCCAAGTCACTGAGAGCATAAAAACAGTCCCCTGCACGGAGATAGTTGCCCGCCCAGAACAAAGTCCCAGAAAAAAAGATAAAGCCAGCAACTGGATAGCTGTGAAAAAATCATTTATTATTGATCAAACATTCTTCAGACTTCAAACTCACAGACTGGTTTCGGCAAGAAATTACTTAAGCCTTCTTCAGTGTGATAAAACAAAAAGCAAAAAGAAGTCCATTTATACAAAAATGTTAATTAGAAGCAGAAAACTATAAACATGATTGGTGAACTCATGGTGAACTCATGAATAAGTAACACAATCAAAGATGTTCATTAAGTCCTGGATAAAAAAGAGCACCCAACTTAATTATCCATTTTTTCTCCTTAACATCTAATTTTTGGTGCCAACCAGATTTAACTGTACGATCACCTAAAATTTTATCAATAACAAAAAAGTGAAACCTAGCAGTAGAGTGTTTTAAAGTATGCTTATAGAGTGCGTTACTGGGTTTTTTACAGTTTATATCACTTATGTGCTCAGAGATACGTAGCTTAAATGGCCTTGATGTCTGTCCTACATAAAAACAGCGGCAACTGCAGCATGCCATATAGATAATCCAGTCACTATTACAATTCGCAAAAAATTTTATATCGTATACTATGCTGCAATTGCTACTGGAAAATTCTTTAGTCTTTAATACGTTTGCAATTGGTACAGTGGCCACAAGGCACACAGCCAATAAGTATGTCTCCAAGCAAAGTAGTTTGTGTAATTTGCAACAACATAGAATGTGAATGGTGTTTGTAATGATTAAAGTAAGTCCCTAGGTTTTTACCGTTTCTGAAAGAAAAGGAGCAATTTTGTGGAATAACAAAAGACAATGCAGGGTCAGCAGACAGAATATTCCAATTATTTTTAATAATATTAATGAATTGCCCAGTATTCCTACCATAAGTGGTAGTAAATCTTAATGAAGTGGAAGAAGAACAAACCTGGTTTATGCTTCTATCTGAGCAGATCATCTCTATTCAATTGTGATGCATACCTTTTGGCGATTGTGACATAGCCTGGTTTAATATCCCCTGTTATCAAACCTCTGTGCTAAATCCTGGCTATATGAATGAAAAATATTGTCATTTGAGCAATTACGCCTCATCCGTATAAACTGAGACTTGGGAATGTTTCTGGCAATGTGTTTTGGATGAAAGCTGGATGCGTGGAGCAAGGTGTTATATTGAGGAAATTTTCTGAATACCTCAATGTTAAGGGAGTTATCAAAATTTCGTGTTATCTTGACATCCAAAAAAGTAATAACATTTTGGTCATAGCTGATTGTAAAATGTAACCCCCACTTGTTATCATTCAGGTATTCAACAAACACATACAGATATTCAATATCAGCCCTCCACACCATCCAGCAATCATCCAAATACCTGCGCCATATATCAATTTCAGGTAAAAATAAATTATGCATGTCATCATAAATAATCTGATCTTCAATGTATGCCATGTATAAATCAGCATAAATAGGGGCAAACGAAGCCCCCATGGCAGTACCCTTGACTTGCAAATAGCACTGTTTATCATAAAATAACTCATTTTTAGTTAGCACGCGTTCTGTTAAAATGATCAAAAATGTATTAAAGCCAGGTTTATACATATTGGATTTTTCCAACCTATATTCAAGAGCATCCAGGCCTGCCCAATGAGGTATATTGGTATACAATGAACTCACATCGAGAGTACAAAGCCACCAGTCTTTTTCAATTTGCATATCATTGATAATACTGAGGAACTGTGTGGTATCCTGTATCCAGGATCTGACCCATGAAAGTAAAGGTTTTAAATACTTTGTCAAATATTCAGACAAAGGCTCAGTAAGAGAGCCGGTTCCTGCTACAATAGGTCTGCCCGGTGGATGTGAAAGATCTTTATGGATTTTTGGTAGAAAATAGATATACTGTCTGGCTGGATCAGAGACCGTAAGATGTTTCAAAATATTAGATGTAATAATTCCATTTTCAACAGCCGAGTTTAAAAATATATCTATTTGCTGTTTAAACATAGCAGTCGGATCAAGAGGCATCCTAGTGCAGTACCTGGCGTCATCTGTCTATGAGCTTCTTTATCATAATCAGTCCAATTCATCACCACAACAGCTCCTCCTTTGTCAGCTTTAATGATTACTACTTGTTTGTTATTAACAAGCTCCTCCAAGCATACCATCTCAGATTTAGAGATGTTGTTTGGCAGAAGTGATCCCGTATTGGAACTAAAATGTAAACCTTTCAGAGTGCTCTGCTGAAATAGGCTGACTGCTGGATGCATAGGAGGCATAAAAGATGAAGGATGGTATCTAAACCCATCAGTAGGTAAACCAAGTGATTGATCACCCTGAAAAAATAATTTGAGATTAATCAATCTACAAAAGCTTAGTACATCCTGAGCAAAAGTATCCTCTGGAACAAAAAAAACCCGGTATAAATGAAAGTCCTTTATTGATAAGTGTAGTTTGTTGTTCAGTTAAAACAATATCAGATATATTACATACATTGTCATAAGTAATAGTATTTATTTGTTTGTAAGCATTTCCATTAAATTATTTAAGCTTCTGGCTTGTGCAGTGTTTTCTGCACCCCCCCCTCTGCACGACCTAAAGGGGTCCCAAAATTGTTACGTTTGGGTGAGGGAGAGTCCATAGTGTGCAATGTGTCAGTATCAGTACCAGAAGAATTGTCTGCATCAGTAGTATCGGAATGAGTATCATAAACATGATGTTTTTTTAGAATGGATCTTGGCCTCTTACGCTTTGGGTGAGGGTTGTCAGTATTCAATGATTTCCCAAACTTAAAATATTTAGTTTGTTTGAAGGGTTGCCCTCTTTTGTAATCAGACTGATCACGAATACATTTTTTCACTTTCCTATCTTTTAGCTGTGCTTTAAAAGTGAGAAGGTCTGAACTAAGCTTGGATAATAAACCTGGAAATGAGCTATCATGTTTATATTCTTCACAATCCACAACGAGTTTACCAACCTTAGGTGATTCTCTATCAATAATTCTAGTATAATATCTAGAAAGTGATTCAACAAACTTTAGAGAACATTCCTGTTGAATAGAATGCCACTCATTCAACAAAATATCATCAGGGTCTGCCACAAGAGGTTGGATTTTAACCCTCAAGCCTCTCGGGGTTATACCTTGCTCCACGCATCCAGCTTTCATCCAAAACACATTGCCAGAAACATTCCCAAGTCTCAGTTTATACGGATGAGGCGTAATTGCTCAAATGACAATATTTTTCATTCATATAGCCAGGATTTAGCACAGAGGTTTGATAACAGGGGATATTAAACCAGGCTATGTCACAATCGCCAAAAGGTATGCATCACAATTGAATAGAGATGATCTGCTCAGATAGAAGCATAAACCAGGTTTGTTCTTCTTCCACTTCATTAAGATTTACTACCACTTATGGTAGGAATACTGGGCAATTAATTAATATTATTAAAAATAATTGGAATATTCTGTCTGCTGACCCTGCATTGTCTTTTGTTATTCCACAAAATTGCTCCTTTTCTTTTAGAAAAGGTAAGAACCTAGGGACTTATTTTAATCATTACAAACACCATTCACATTCCATGTTGTTGCAAATTACACAAACTACTTTGCTTGGAGACAAACTTATTGGCTGTGTGCCTTGTGGCCACTGTACCAACTGCAAACATGTATTAAAGACTAAAGAATTTTCCAGTAGCAATTGCAGCATAGTATATGATATATTTTTTTTTGCGAATTGTAATAGTGACTGGATTATCTATATGACATGCTGCAGTTGCCACTGTTTTTAAGTAGGACAGACATCAAGGCCATTTAAGCTACGTATCTCTGAGCACATAAGTGATATGAAGTGTAAAAAACCCAGTAATGCGCTCTACGAGCATACTTTAAAACACTCTACTGCTAGGTTTCACTTTTTTGTTACTGATAACATTTTAGGTGATCGTACAGTTAAATCTGGTTGGCACCAAAAATTAGATGCTAAGGAGAAAAAATGGATAATTAAGTTGGGTGCTCTTTTTTATCCAGGACTTAATCAACATCTTTGATTGTGTTACTTACTCATGAGTTCACCAATCATGTTTATAGTTTTCTGCTTCTAATTAACATTTTTGTATAAATGGACTTCTTTTTGCTTTTTGTTTTATCACACTGAAGAAGGCTTAAGTAATTTCTTGCCGAAACCGGTCTGTGAGTTTGAAGTCTGAAGAATGTTTGATCAATAATAAATGATTTTTTCACAGCTATCCAGTTGCTGGCTTTATCTTTTTTTTTTTCCCCAAGTCACTGAGAGCCACACGCTCTAGTGAGCTAAACCTCACCACAACAATAAATAAAACATGCTGGAGGGATAGATTCCTGTCACAGAGACTCCCTATGCTTTGGAACAAAATTCCTAACTACATTAGGCGGACCCCCTCATTAACATTCTTCAAGAGAAACCTTGACGAGTGGATGGGTAACAGAAAATACACCCCGGGGATCACTTCATTGGCACTGCTTGACAGAGACTCAGTTAATTAATCAACGGGGCGGCGAAAGCCGATACACTCTGGCTAGGCTTAAAAATGCCCTTGGGCAGATAGCCTAGTATCTACCTATGAACCTATGTATATATATAAGTTCACCCCATGGGTCACTTCTGTGTCACTGCTAGACAGAGGCACAGTAAACTAACATTAAAAAGGACACAGTAAACTCATTCCAAGGGGTGGCGAAAGCCAAACACACTCTGGCTAGGCTTGTAAATACCCTAGGGCAGATAGCCTACTATGAACCTATGTATATATATATATATATATATATATATATATATATATATATATATATATATATATATATATATATATATATATATACACACACACACATATATATATACACACATATACATATATATATATATATATATATATATATATATATATATATATATATATATATATATATATATATATATATATATATATATACACACACACATATATATATATATGTGTGTGTGTGTGTGATTGTACATATATATGTGTGTGTGTGTGTATGTATATATATATATATATATATATATATATATATATATATATATATATATATATATATATATATATATATAATCACTACTAAATACCAAATGCCCAAAATCCCGATGCTTAAAACACAGAGACCACATGCCCAACAATACTGAATATTTAAATCCGCGAAATTCAAAATCACGAAAGTTACACAACCGAACAGCGCACACACACACACACACACACACACACACACACACACACACACACACACACACACACACACCTTCCCCCCACAACCAAACAATGCATCCTACACTAGACATAGGCAGGGGGGCAAGCCCCCCTGCACCCCCCCACACCCACTTACTTTATTATTCTAACTCTGAGATCGCACAGACACACAAGACAAACTCACACCCACACATTACATTCGCTGACGCACACACACACACACACACACACACACACCACAGTCACAACACACACTACACCCCTCACAAACACACTTACACACACATATTTAAATGAACCGCAACACCAGAAGCGCTAACGCAAAATCCATTAACATCTGGATTTTGCATTTTGCGCTTCTGGTTTTTCGGTAATGTGGTGTTTCAGTCATAGGTTCATAGGTTTATACTAGGCTATCTGCCCTAGGGCATTTATAAGCCTAGCCAGAGTGTGCGTGGCTTTCACCACCCCTTAGGTTGAAGAATACTATACCCATTAGTTAGCTGTGCCTCTGTCTAGTAGTGACACAGAGATGATCCCCGGGGTAAACCTACGATCTCCCATCCACTGGTCAAGATTCCTCTTGAATAGAGCCAGTGAGGAGCTCTGCCTCACATGGACCGGGATTCTGTTCCACAGCATAGGGAGTCTCTGGGCAATGAATCTGTCCCTCCAGAACGTCCTATTTATATCCGTGTTGAGGTTTAAGTCTCTTGCTCTCGTGGCTCTGGTGGATTTGGATTTTTTGAGGTGGAGCATGTCCATTAATTTCGGGTTGGACATGGCCTTGTATATCAGGCACAGATCACCTCTGAGCAGACGGTATGCGACTGAATAGAGCTGGAGTTTCTTCAGTCGGGCAGCATATGACATGTTTTTGAGCCCCTTTATCCTTTTGGTGAGGAACTTTTGGGGTCTTTCCAATTGCTGCAGGTGTCGGGTAAGATACATTCCGAATGGGGCATTGTACTCAATCATTGGTCAAATAAGTGAAGAGTACAGGGGAACAATGACCTCCCTTGATCTGGATGTGAATCCCTTCATGATCAGGTGGGCAATGTAGAAGGTCCTCCTAACCACTTTGGCAATGTGAGTGTCGAAAGAGAGGTTACTGTCTACTTGGGTCCCTAGGTCTCTGATAACCTCTTCCGTGCTTAATGGATTGCCACCTATGTGGTAATTAGGGGTTACCTTGTTTTTTCCAAAGGGTATGACTATACATTTTTTGGCGTTTAGCTTTAAGCCATGGCTCTGGCACCAGTTATCCATTTCTATGAGACCTCTCTGGAGGATATCTGTGTCTGATGGATTCTCAACTATGGAGCCCAGTTTGCAGTCATCTGCAAACTTTGTCAGCCACAATCCTCCTATGTTTGCCTGTACTTCTGAAAAATAGATGCTGAACAAGAGGGGGCCCAGGACTAAGCCCTGTGGGACACCACTTGTGACCGGCTTGGAGTCTGACATGGCACCAGCAACTCTAACCCTGTGGGTTCTGTCCTTGAGCCAGTTTGCAACCCATCTTGTGACATATGGGTTTACATTTAAGCTGGTGAGCTTTTCTATGATACCAGAGTGGGGTATTGTGTCAAAAGCTTTAGCAAGGTCAAGGTAGGCTGTGTGAACTGCCTTACCCTCATCAATGGCCTTGGTGACTGTCTCAAAAAAGTCAACCAAGTTCAAGAGGCATGATCTGCCCTTTACAAAGCCGAATTGGGTAGGATCCAATGTCTGTAGGTCCCCAATGTCTTTATTTATGAGTTCCATTATGATCCTCTCCATAGCCTTGCAGACCAGGCTTGTTAAGCTTAGGGGGCAGTAATTACCAGGGTCCGTAGAGGCACCGCCTTTGTGGAGTGGGACCACAGTTGCCGTACGCCACTCTTTGGGTACGTATCCTGTGGTAAGGCTGAGGTTAAACAGCAGCCTTATGTGCGGGTTTAGTTCCTCATTGAGTTCGTGTAGCACACAGCCGGGGACACTATCCGGTCCCATTGATGCTGTGTTTTTAGCTTTAGAGAGAGCAGCTCTCACCTGGGCATCTGAGATGTTTGGGAGGCTACACTCTGCTGGTATAGATATTTCTCCTTTTGGGGGGGAGGGAGGGGAGAAATTTGCACTGAACCTGTCTGCCAGTATGTTGGCAATGTCTGTGGGTTCAGTGATTTTTGTATCATTTTGGACTAGTTCTGAGCATATCTGAGAGTTTCCACCCAGGTTTCTGACATAGCTAAAGAAGGCCTTGTGATTGTCTTTTGAGTCCTTGGCGATTTTTCTCTCAAAGTTGGCCTTGGATGATTTTATGAGTGATCGTAGTTTTTTACTAGTATTGATCAGGGATGTCTTCCCTTTTGGGGTTTTTGCTCTTTCCTGTAGTAGCTTTCTCCTCTTGTTGTAAAGTTTGTTTATGGCTGGGGTCCACCAGACTGGGTGCTTGCCTTTGGTGGAAAGGGTCTTGATTTTATTTGGGATTGCTTGATCCATGCAATCCTGGAGGTGCTCGTAGAAGGCTTTTGTAAGGGATTCAGTAGCGTGGGTAGTGGTTTTCACTGGCTCGGGGGCCTTGAAGGATACCACACCAGTCTTAAGAAGTGTGAAGTTGGCTTTTGAGAAGTTCTTCACTGTGGTCTTTTTTGTTGGGGGTGGGGGAGGGATGTGGATCTCCAGTGAGATTAGTTTATGGTCCGATCTCACCAGTGAGGGATATACTTCCGGTGTGGAGCATTTTGTCCCTATGTTTGTGATGATCAGGTCTAGTATATTTTCCCCTCTTGTGGGAATGGTGACTAGTTGTTCCGTAGCATTAGAGTTAATGAACTCTAGGAACCTTTGGGCTAGGGTATTGGGGCTTGAGTAATGTTCCCAGTCTATGTTTGGGTAGTTGAAGTCGCCCAGTATGATGGTGTTTGAAGAGACATTTATACTCTCCAGTGTCTTCAGGAAGGCTGTGTGGGATTCCTGAGTTTGAGAGGGTGGTCTGTAACATGCTACAAACTGTAGGGCAGTTTTGCCTATGGTTAATTGCACCTGGATGGTCTCTGATGCTTCATGCGTTGCCACCAACCTGGAGGTGTGGGTATCCTTGATGAATATGGATACACCCCCTCCTTTTGTGGTACGGTGCGGGTTTTGGGGCCGGAACGCATGATATGAGGTAAAACCTGATAGTGCCTGGGTGCTCTCAGGAGCCTTGAACCAGGTTTCAGTCACAGCACAGACATCGATGTTCTCCATACTGAGGAAGGCTTCGAGGGTGTGCATCTTGAGATTTAGACTTCTGGCGTTGAGCAGCATTACCCTTAGTTTTTTTCCATTTTTGTTTTCTAGGGCGGTAGGTTTAGAATTTGAGCCTTGCCTAAAAAAGCCACTATGGGGGTGGCAAGAGCCTTGGCCAATATCCGGAAACCTAGGGGTGACAGGTTCATAGGTTTATACTAGGCTATCTGCCCTATGGCATTTATAAGCCTAGCCCAGAGTTTTTGTGGCTTACGCCACCCCTTATGTTAAAAAATACTGTGCCCATTAGTTTGTTGTGCCTCTGTCCAGCAGTGACACAGAGATGATTCCCGGGGTAAACCTACGATCTCCCATCCACCGGTCAAGATTTCCCTTGAACAGAGCCAGCGAGGTGCTCTGCCTCACATGGACCGGGATTTTATTCCACAACATAGGGAGTCTCTGGGTGACAAATCTATCCCTCCAGCATGTCCTATTTATATCCGTGCTAAGGTTTAAGTCGCTTGCTCTAGTGGATCTGGTAGATTTGGATTTTTTTGAGGTGGAGCATGTCCATTAATTCCGGGTTGGACATGGCCTTGTATGTCAGGCACAGGTCACCTCTGAGCAGACGGTATGCGACTGAATAGAGCTGGAGTTTCTTCAGTCTGGCAGCATATGACAGATTTTGGAGTCCCTTTATCCTTTTGGTGAGGAATTTTGGGGTCTCTCCAATTGCTGCAGGTGTCGGGTGAGATACATCCCGAATGGGGCATTGTACTCGATCATTGGTCCGATAAGTGAAGAGTACAGGGGAACAATGACCTCACTTGATCTGGATGTGAATCCCTTCATGATCAGGTGGGCAATGTAGAAGGTTTTTCTAACCACTTTAGCAATGTGAGTGTCAAAAGAAAGGCCACTGTCAACCTGGGTCCCCAGGTCCCTGATAACCTCTTCTGTGCTTAGTGGATTGCCACCTACATGGTAGCTTGGGGTTACCTTGTTTTTCCCGAAGGGTATGACTATACATTTTTTGGCATTTAACTTCAGGCCATGGCTCTGGCACCAGCTATCAGTTTCCGTGAGACCCCTCTGAAGGATATCTGTGTCCGATGAACTTTCCACTATGGCTCCCAGTTTGCAGTCATCTGCAAACTTTGTCAGCCATAGTCCTCCTATGTTAGCCTGTACTTCTGAGAAGTAGATGCCGAACAACAGGGGGCAAAGGACTGAGCCCTGTGGGACACCACTTGTGACTGGCTTGGAGTCTGACATGGCGCCAGCTACTCTAACCCTGTGGGTTCTGTCCTTTAGCCAGTTTGCAACCCATCTTGTGACATATGGGTTTACATTTAAACTGGTAAGTTTCTCTATAATACCCAAGTGGGGTATTGTGTCGAAAGCTTTTGCAATGTCAAGGTAGGCTGTATGGACTGCCTTTCCCTCATCAATGGCCTTGGTGACTGTTTCGAAGAAGTCAACCAAGTTCAAAAGGCATGATCTGCCCTTGACAAAGCCAAACTGGGTCGGGTCCAATGTCTGCAAGTCCCCTATGTCTTTGTTTATGAGTTCCATTATGATCCTCTCCATAGCTTTGCAGACCAGGCTTGTTAAGCTTAGGGGGCGGTAATTACCAGGGTCCGTAGAGGCACCGCCTTTGTGGAGTGGGACCACAGTTGCCGACGCCACCCTTGGGCACGTATCCTGTGGTAAGGCTAAGATTAAACAGCTGCCTTATGTGCGGGTTTAGTTCCTCATTGAGTTCGTGTAGCACACAGCCGGGGACACCATCCGGTCCCATTGATGCTGTTTTTAGCTTTAGAGAGAGCAGCTTTCACCTGCGCATTGGAGATGTCTGGGAGGCTGCACTCCACTGGGATAGTTCTCTCTCCTTTTGGGGGGGGGAGAGGGGTGAAGTTTGCACTGAACCTGTCTGCCAGTATGTTGGCAATGTCTGTGGGTTCAGTGATTTTTGTATCATTTTGGACTAATTCTGAGCATATCTGGGAGTTTCCACCCAGGTTTCTAACATAGCTGAAGAAGGCCTTATGATTGTCTTTTGAATCTATGGCAATTTTTCTCTCAAAGTTGCCCTTGGATGATTTTATGAGTGCTTGTATTTTTTTACTAATAATGATCAAAGGTGTCTTCTCTTTTATGGATTTTGCTCTATCATGTAACAGCTTTCTCCTCTTATTGTAAAGTTTGTTTATGGCTGGGGTCCACCAGACTGGACGTTTGCCCTTGGTGGAAAGAGTCTTGGATTTATTAGGGATTGCCTGATCCATGCAGTCCTGGAGGTGTTCATAGAAGGCATTTGTAAGGGCTTCTGCAGCTTGGGTTGTGGTTTCCACTGGCTCGGGGGCCTTGAAGGATACCACACCAGTCTTGAGTAGTGTGAAGTTTGCTTTAGAGAAGTTCTTCACTGTGGTCTTTTTTGTTTGGGGTGGGGGCGGGATGTGGATATCCAGTGAGATTAGTTTATGATCTGATCTCACCAATGAGGGATAAACTTCCGGTGTGGAGCATTTTGTCCCCATGTTTGTGATGATGAGATCTAGTATATTTTCTCCTCTTGTGGGAACGGTGACTAGTTGTTCCATGGCATTTGAATTTATGAACTCCAGGAACCTTTGGGTAGAAAGTTTGGGCTTGAGTAATGTTCCCAGTCTATATTCGGGTAGTTGAAGTCACCCAATATAATGGTGTTTGGAGATACTTTTATACCTTCCAGTGTCTTCAGGAAGGCTGTGTGGGGTTCCTGAGTTTGAGAGGGTGGCCTGTAGCATGCTACAAATTGTAGAGCAGTTCTGCCTATGGTTAATTGCACCTGGATGGTTTCCGATGCTTAAATGCGTTGCCACCAACCTGGAGGTGTGGGTATCCTTGATGAATATGGATACACCCTCCTTTTGTGGTGTGGTCCGGGTTTTGGGGCCGGAACGCATGATATGAGGTAAAACCTGATAGTGCCGGGGTGCTCTCAGGAGCCTTGAACCAGGTTTCAGTCACAGCACAGACATCGATGTTCTCCATACTGAGAAGGGCCTCGAGTGCGTGCATTTTGAGATTTAGACTTCTGGCATTGAGCAGCATTACCCTTAGTTTCTTCCCATTTTTGTTTTCTAGGATGGTAGGTTTAGAATTTGAGCCTTGCCTAAAAAAGGCACTATGGGGGTGGCAAGAGCCTTAGCCAATATCCGGAATCCCAGGGGTGACAGGTGCAAGCCGTCCCTTGCGAAGCAGCGTGGCTAGTCAAGCATGTCATCCCAGGCAGACAGACACTGGATCCCCTTTGAATGACACCAGAAATTAAGCCAATTGTTAAAGCTGATCATCTTGTCTCTATGTTGTGGCAGCATTCTTGGTGAAGGAAGGATGCTGCTCAGGGTCAGGGTCATACCTGCCTGGGCTACATAATCAGAGAGCTCCTCTATGTCTCTTTTCATGCAGTCCAGGGAGGTACGTCTCAGGTCATTCACACCAGCATGGACAATGACTGTGTCATATTTGTACTTGCTGTGGAGTGACCCGAGTGCTTGTGTTATGTGGCGGATTCTAGCGCCCGATAGGCAGCTTACTGTGACCCTCTCCTTGTTCAGCCTGGTGAGTGGGACGTCAGTGTGTCTGACTATGGAGTCACCTATGACAAGTATGTTTGGTGTTGTATTTGGCCTTAAGGGCTGTGACTGCTTTGCACATTGATTTTATGTTTTATGTGTTGCCTGTGGTGTGTCATGAGGTGGCAGTTGCTTGGGTGTCTGCTTTGGAGGCCTCTGCTGTTTAGGTAAATTTTTGCTCAGAGCCTCCGAGTATGTCTTTGTGTGTTTATGTGTTTGATTCATTGTTGTGATAGCTTTATGTGAGACTGGTTTTGTGGTGTGTGTAGTTGCCTTCTCCTCCTGTCTGGTCTTGCCAGTCCTGAGTTGAGAGAGCTCAGCCTCCAGTTTGGCTAAATAGCTGCATCTCTCGCAAGTATTTGTGTTATGTGGGAGGAGGAGAGGGTTGTCTGTGTACATGAGGCAATTGTAACATTGCCTCAATATTCCCAGATTCACCAACTGGGCAGGAGAGGACGCCAGCATCTGGCCCTTCGACATGCTAGAGAAATTAAGAAGTTTGGGGTGTAACTGAATGAGAGAGGACTTAGTAAGGAAGTGGGTACTCCTGTGGGGGGGGGGGGTTTGCTAGTGAGGGACTTTGTATAATACAGAAGTGGTAAGCCTGAAAAGAAGATGCTTTTAAGACAAGTGCTGAGCCTTTTTTTTTTTTTTGGGTGGGAAAAAAAAAAACTTTTTAGGAACAAGT
The DNA here is from genome assembly GCF_019279795.1 of Protopterus annectens. NCBI lineage: Eukaryota > Metazoa > Chordata > Ceratodontiformes > Protopteridae > Protopterus > Protopterus annectens. Next base: position 118,293,577 of record NC_056732.1, read on the forward strand.
GCTGCGCTTTTTAGTTAAGGGATATACTGTTTAGATTACTAGTAGAGCAGTTCTAAGGGTAAAAATGAAGAACAGACTTTATGGAGCCAGAAAAAGTTTAACCTTGTTAAACCGGCGCTGCCCGATGCTGCTCTAGTGGCAACTCCGCGCTAAAGCGTGCTTGATAGCAGGGGCTGGAAAGAGCCAGGAATTGACCCAATACGCCAATAAAACTACAGTTTCAAGTCAGTAACCACTCCCACGGGGCAGGGGAGCTGCTCAATGTTTTCACTGCCACTGATCAACAGAGAGACTTTCCCTAGCCCAAGCAAAATGGCCTCACAGAAACTTACAAACAGTTCAGGAACAGCAAGCCTGTAACTGAACTTTTTTAAATCTCAGAAAAGTGGGATAAAAGCAAGATTTTTTTGTTTGGTTTTTCAGAGATAGCAGAGGTTCACAAGTAATATCAAGTTATAACAGTGCAGTAAATGACCCCACACAAGAGTGCTAGGTCAAAGACAGAAAATATGCAAGTTTTGAGAAAAAACGATTTTAAAATTAAGTGCAAACAGGAAATTCAGTAAACAGCTTTTGGTTGTGCTCTAAATACAGCTACTAATGCAGAAATCAAGTTTAACAAGCCAGAAAATGCTCAAACTAGGCAACTATGCAGAAAAACTTAGCAAATAAACAGAGAAAAAATACTTAAAATCTCAAAAGTGGCTCCCTTCTTCTCTCAGCGTTTTCTCCTCTTGGTGGGTGCTTTACCAACTGCCAACAAGCCTGAAAAGATGCCAAACCCACGAGGCATCTAGATTTTAAGAGAGGAAGATGAAGGAGTTTTGTAAATGACACCTACAGGTGCAAGCCGTCCCTTGCGAAGCAGCATGGCTTGTCAAGCATGTCATCCCAGGCAGACAGACATTGGATCCCCTTAGAATGACACCAGAAATTAAGCCAATTATTAAAACTGATCATTTTGTCTCTGTATTGTGGCATCATTCTTGGTGAGGGTAGGATACTGCTCAGGGTCAGGGTCATACCAGCCTGGGCTACATAATCTGAGATCTCCTCTATGTCTCTTTTCATGTAGTCCAGGGAGGTACGTCTCAGGTCGTTCACACCGGCATGGACAATGACTGAGTCATACTTGTACTTGCTGTGGAGTGACCTGAGTGCTTGTGTTATGTGGCGGATTCTAGCGCCAGACAGGCAGCTTACTGTGACCCTCTCCTTGCTCAGTCTGGTGAGTGGGACATCAGTGTGTCTGACTATGGAGTCACCTATGACAAGTGTGTCTGGCATTGTGTTTGGCCTTAAGGGCTGTGATTGATTTGTACACTGACTTTGTGATCTATGTGTTACTTGTGTTTTGTCATGAGGTGGCAGTTGCTTGGGTGTCTGCTTTGGAGGGCTCTGCTGTTAATAGGTAGATTTTTGATCAGTGCCTCTGAGTATGTCTTTGTGTGTTTATGTGTTTGATTTGTAGTTGTGATAGTTCTATGTGGGACTGGGTATGTGGTGTGTGTGGTTACCTTCTCCTCCTGTCTGGTCTTGCCAGTCCTGAGTTGAGAGAGCTCAGCCTTCAGTTTGGCTATATAGTTGCATCTCTCGCATGTATTTGTGTTTTGTGGGAGGAGGAGAGGGTTGTCTGTGTACATGAGGCAATTGTAACATTGCCTCAATATTCCCAGATTCACCAGCTGGGCAGGAGAGGACGCAAGCAACTGACCCTTCGACATGCTAGAAGAAATGAAAAGTCTGAGTTGTAACTGAGTCAGAGAGGATTTATAGGGAAGTGAGTACTCAAGGGGGTTTTAAGCTAGTGAAGTACTTTGTATAATATAGAAGTGCTTTACCTGACAAAAAAATGCTTTAGAAACAAGTGCTGAGCTTTTCAGATAAAGGATAGACTGTTTAGATTACAAGTAGAGGAGTTCTAAGGGAAAAAATGAAGAGCAGACTTTACGGAGCCAGAAATAGTTTAACCGGCGCTGCCCAATGGTGCTCTATAGGCAACTCCGTGCTAAAGCGTGCTTTATAGCAGGGGGCTGCAAAAAGCTAGGAATTGACCCAAAATGGCCAACAGACTACAAGTTTCTGGCTGGAACCACTCCCTTAAGGACAAATAGGCTGCTCAGTGCTCCCCACTCCCACTGGTGAGCAAAGAAACTTCCCTTCGACCAAATAAGGAATAGATAGCACAGGAACCAACAAAGCCCAGGGATCAGCAAACTCTGATGACTGGACTAAACTAGTTTAGCAAGGCAGGAAAATAAGATTTTTTTTGTTTTTTTTTCACAGAGACAGGCAGAAACAACAATAAATGCTTTGAATTTCGATTAAATGCTATCAGAATGCTAGTACACTTGAGTGTAGTAGCAGTTAAAGTTT
>NC_056732.1:118296452-118306452 GCF_019279795.1 Protopterus annectens
TCCTTTGAAGAAACTCCAGCCTACATACCCCAAACTTAAAAGGCCATGTCCAACCTGGAATTAATGGACATGCTCCACCTCAAAGAATCCAAATCCACCAAAACCACTAGAGCAAGCGATGTAAACCTTAGCACGGATATAAATAGGACGTGCTGGAGGGATAGATTTATCACTCAGAGACTCTATGCTGTGGAATAAAATCCCGGTCCATGTGAGGCAGAGCACCTCGCTGACTCTGTTCAAGAGAAATCTAGACCTGTGGATGGGAGATCGTAGGTTTACCCCGGGAATCATATCTGTGTCACTGCTGGACAGAGGCACAACAAACTAATGGGCACAGTATTTTTTCATATAAGGGGTGGCGAAGTCAAAAATTTGGGCTAGGCTTATAAATGCCTTAGGGCAGATAGCCTAGTATAAACCTATGAACCTATGAACCTAGGTGTATTTATATTGTGTGTGAGTATGCATGCATGTTCTGCCATGTGGCTGCCCTATACAGGTGTTTGTTGGGCAGCTGCAGACCATACCTGGCAGAGTGCAGTTCACCGCCTCTGGCCATGGACATAAGAACTTTGCCTACCAGGGGTCCCACGGGCATGTCCAGGTACAAGCCTCGAAATGGCACTCTCCCTTGATGATGACATATGTCCACTGGAACCAGGTCCCTCCTGGGACTAGCCAGGGCAATGTGCACGTGGTCTGCTCTGGTGTGGTGTGGACAGCACCCCCCACTTGCAGTGCTGAGGCTGGTACTGCCACTATGGGAGCAGCTTGGTGTCCTTGCACATCCACGTCGACCTCCAACTGTTGGTGTTGCTGGCCTACATCCACATGGCCATGGCACCACTCCCACCACATGCTCTAGCACAGACAATCCACGGTCGATAAGTCCCACCATCTCACCCCACCATCTATCCATGACCTCTGTAAAATAATGTAGGGCACCTGCAAGATCATGGATGTTGTCACTTACAGCTGGAAGAGCAGCCCTCTGCAGCTTCAAACCCTGTCTGGTATACCATTCCATACATGCCTGCACCACCATGACAGCCTGAAACATGCATCTGGTGGTGCCAGATCTGGCACTTCTGCCAGGGGCATAATGACCAGCAGCCCTTCAAAGAGCAACCCTGTACATCTGCCTACATGGTACCCTGTTGGGCATCCGACTATGGCTGCTGTGTCCAGACATGGCAGCCATAGATACCACACTATCCTGTGCATTGCCACCAACTGCCAACTCTTCCTCTGCTATGGCCACTGGTGATGGGGTATCTATAGGCACTGTGACTGTGTGCGGGGATGGGGTGGATAACAGGGGGATGTCAAATGATGGTGCAGTTTCAGCTTCTGACAAACCCTGCCTGTGCCTCAACACACCTATTATCATTTTCATTGTCTGTATGGACAACAACATTAGATTGCCTGCAGGAGGGACCCTGACCCACCTCGCCACCTGTGAGGGGAAAACAAGAAATGCACTTTAAGACACGCACACGCATACATGCACATATGCACACACACACACACACACACACACACACACACACACACACACACACACACACACACACACACGCACAGACATTCTACCATAATACTTACCTGTCCCTGAGGTTACAGACTGTCCCATGTTTATTCTCTTAAGTTCCCCATCCTGCATCACACTTGGAAACTTACACTCATTAATACCAGCCATTAACATATCTTTCTTCTAATTGCCTAGACAAGTGATCACAAAACATGACCTGTACCTCCATTACCTCTTTGATGTGATTGGAGTCAGTTTTACAAAGACTCACTTCTGTCATCCAGTGTTCACCCTGGGTTTGTCCAGACATCGTGAACATATTTTGGCCTCCATACGTTAGGGGCTACTACAGTCACTCAATAATGTCACGCACTGGAATGTCATACATAACTATTGCTCAGTAGATGCAAGATCTGTTGCTGTATTAACTTACTCTGAGGACAACAAAAATATTTGGAAACACTCACTGGTGTTGTCTAGTAATTCCCCAATGCATCTGTAGTGCTGCATATGTGGGTGGTCTTTCATCTTTCTGCTGATTGCAATTATAACAGTATAGCTGGTGTCTAGTTTCCCTCTCAATGCATGTTCCATGCTACAGACCTTATTATACTATCAGCTGTCCTGAAATTACATGTCAGACAAGTATTCCTGGTGTCTTATGTGTGTCCATGTCTATGTACTGCACGATTTCAAAGGCGAAGTTGAGAGGTATGAACAACCCCACAATCACACATGTGCATACATGGACACACACACAACCACACACGTTCATACACACACACACACACACACACACACACACACACACACACACACACACACACACACACACACATCCTACATACATCAACCCCCTCCACTCCACCAGATTGCACTAACAGACAAAATAACCCCCCACACACACAAACACATACACTTACAGGTGAGGTTGCACAAAGATATTACACACAGACCTCCCATTACCCATCTGTCAACACATGCATGACATATGGAACTCAACAGCATGCAGTGCAGCTATATTCAATCCATGCTAGCATCAGTATTCATGTGTGTGATGCATGGGCTGTGTTAGAAGGTGATGCCCCTTCCCCTGGAATACACTGCACCCATGTACACAGTATTGCTGTGCACCTGTTCAGCATCCTGGCATGTACTGTGCACCATACCTCACAAGTGTACACACCATTGCTGAATGTGTATTACTGTGTCAGTTATTTCTGCTCTGCTGCTCACAGCCCCTATGTGTTTGTCCGACACATACCTGGGATTATATGTGAACAGATGTCATTTGTGAATGTCTGATGTCTGATTTACAAATGTCATCATCAGTGGTGCATGTGTGGCCAATACAATACAATTACCCTGACAACCGTCAAACTTTAACATGGCTATGGGGAGTGCACACACCCTTATTGATATGACGCCTCTTCCTTGATATGCCAAAGGACCACATACTGCATATGTTAACATTACATGAACCTGATATGTGACATATGGCCTGTAAAGTCAAATGCAGTGTCAAACAAATGTGTTAGTTGTGCTGATGCTGATTGAGATGCATACTGTTCGTGGGTGCATATCTGTGCACACCCCTATCATGATGGTTTGTTGCACCTACTGTTATGTGTACTACAGCAGTCACTATTCCTGGCAGGAATATGCTAGCATGGGCCATCTGAATTTGCCAGTATTTGATCAGTCTGCCCTACACATGTCCCACAATTCTGCATGATTGCAAGGTCAACTCTTGCACATGCCTTGGAGTTCACACACTGCCATCACCATTGTTGTGGAGTCAGGATTATGTCTGCCACAGTTCCTGACCCTGACTATGTGCAGATACAGCCATTTGTAGCATCCTTTGGATCCCTGCTGCAGTGCACTGCTGTGTCATGATGACATCCCCTCCCCACCTTCACCTTTTTGCAGATGCTTGACAACTATGGCCTACCCATGTGTGTCAGTTTGCAGTGTCCCAAACACTGAACACCATGTGTAGCAGCCTAGTTCCAGCTAATGAATGGCAAACATACCGGTGTACACTGGCACCAGCAAGGTACAGATGGGGATGGTGGGCCTGAGGTGGAGTGAGGTGTTGGTTGTGCAGCACATGTATCTTACTTGATAATGTCTGTAGGTTTCCAACATGGTCTTGGTACACCAGTACACATTGGAACGCATGCCTTTTGGGGAACTTTTCTGTTATGCATACACTACCTGTAGAGAGGCCTGGCTGATGTTTCCTGTGGTGCAACTGTCCCATTTGATTACCGTAAGCAATGAGCCACATGTATGCAGAGTCCAGGCAATTGCTGACATGGGTACTGTACAGCTAGTACTTGCTAGACATTCCCGCAACTCCCTCAGTGTTGTATGTTACTTGGCAGCCTGCATAACCAGTTTGCTACATGAGACATCATCTGTCTTGGATGGCCATCTGTTTATTTCCTACATTATTCCTGTCCCATACATCATTGCCATATACATGACTGTCTGCACTGCTTGCCATGGTATATGCAATGGTGAGGTATGGCTACATGTCCAACTCTTGGGTGCTATCTGTTGGGTATGGGGTCCACACCATGGCATGTAAGATGTGTGCAAACCACGGCTGCCTCTGTTGCAGGTAAGTGGGCATATTACACACTCATTACTCATGTTAGGACCACATTGCAGGTTGAAAGGGTTGTGGACTACAGTATTGTGATATGCCATAGTGTAGATCTGTAACAGTTGCTATTGTAATACTGGTATATACACTGTTGTAGCACTGTATAAGGGTGATGTTTCACACATGTCCCTACTTTAGGCTGTTTGTCCCACCATTATGTTCATCTCTGTGCACACATTTTGCAATGACAGGATGTTAGTTGTAGTGCAGGAGTCTGACATACCCTTCAGATACACCATCTTGGTAACCACTGTGATGCAGTGCAGTTAACAGCAACAAAATGTGAACATGTACAGCACGCATTATGGGTAGGTGTGTTAAATGTGTTCATGGACTATACCATGGCCATAACATGACCAGTATATTGGCAAACCTGAACAAACACCATACTCACCAGCTACAGGCTGCTGCCCTGGAGGTATAACAGAGGGCTCTATATAAGTGTGTGAGAGATGTAATGTCAGTAGCCACAGCTGTGGCATTGGTACAGGATGGGTGCAGCATTACAGTACATCAACAGTACAAGCCCACAATACTACAGATTATGCACATTTGTTTATTACTACTAAGCAGCAACAGACTACATATATGTAATCTCACATGTGCATGATCTAACTGTACAGATGCGGATGGATATGCAACAGTGGTCTACTGATGTTCCCTGTGGCCTTACCTGCATGCTCCTCTGCCATTGTGTGGGTAGCACCCAACTCCACTATGCTGTCTGCCAAGGTGTTGTGTGTGCGGGCAGGCAGGTGCCCCAAAGCTGGCAAGGAGCTCCTCAACATGTGTCAGGGGTGGCTGGATGGCATGACCACCGCCTGTTGCAAGCTGATCCCCCCTGACTGAAGCAGCACACCAATGAGCATTGCGAAGTAGGTCTGTGCAACGATGCCGGACTTGCTCATAACTGCGGTTATGCAGGCCGACATCATTGACCCTGTGGACAAGATCATTCCACAGAGCGGTCCGGTTCTGCTGCTCATGGATTGTTCAGCCGAACAACACCTGGTAGTGCTGCACCAGGTGTGTGATGATGACATCATTCTGCTCTGCTGTATAAATAGGAAGCCTCTCCCTGGACATCTTGCCTGAAAGACATAAAAAATGGAAACAGGTCTGATGACCTCATACAGCAAGGTTATCATAGTTTCTAATACACATCTCTGTCTCCCCCACACCATATCTGCAACAACAATCTGATCCCACAACTCAACAAGTATGTCTACAGAATACCTAGCATTGGGACATATATCATATTGTACAACACTTTGTGCTTTGTGTTTGCAGTCATGTTCCCTGTGGGGACACTATCATTGGTGGCCAGTTACGGACAATGTCACCTGCATGCCATTGTGAGAGCCACTATGGTTCCATATATGCATGTGTTCTGTTTGCTATGTGATTGCTGCACATCTGTTGTTTTGTGTTATTGGGGATATCTATGCATGCTGCTGGACATGATCCGGGAATGTGTGGACTATTCCTACCCACATATGTTCTATAACAGTGACACAATAGCATGTTTAGGCAACAGTTCCCAGCAGAACCACCTCTCCCACCTTATCTGGCCATGTTATCAGGCCACATCACATGTGGGACCCACACCGGGGCCTCCTCATCTACTGGTCCTGCACTACCTTCAGGTGGAACCACCTCAGGGGATGGTGTTCACCCCCCCGGGAGCACACACAGACATGATCCTGTCACCCAAGTTCAGGTCCAGGGTCTGGTACATAGGAAGCTCCACAGAGACTTGGGGGATGTGCTACAGCACTTTGAGGCCCTCTGTACACACTGACAGAGTCCACATGCTCTCCTGCTCAGCCTCCAACACAGGCACCTTCAGGACCGTTAAGCTGATGCTGTGACTGGACATGGGTGGGGGCCTTGTTCCCATTGTTTCTATATGGGGGCTCATGGGGCTTCCACATCACAGACACTCCCCATCCAGTGTGCTTACCCACCACATGTGTCATATACCGCCCCTGTAGGCTGTCTTCTCTATCTTTCAACCTAACCCACCTCCACAAATATACCTGCTATCCTTCCCCAAATTCCCAATCCCACCTTCACAAACAAGGGCAATGTGTTCCCAATATGGGGTTCACATCTGACATAACTGTCTATTTTGTACACACTTACTGCTGTATATATATATATGTGTGTGTATTGATATGTGTGATGTTCCCTCACACATATCATGCAGCACTGTCATGCAAAAGTAGGGGACATGTATTTATATAGGTTCATATGTAGGTACTGGGCTATCTGCCCGAGGGCATTTATAAGCCTAGCCAGAGTGTGTCAGCTTTCGCCACCCCATTGATTAATTATCTGAGCCTCTGTCAAGAAGAGCCAATGAAGTGATCCCAGGGGTGTATTTTCTGTTACCCATCCACTCATCAAGGTTTCTCTTGAAGAGTGTTAGAGAGGGGCTCTGCCTAATGTAGTTAGGAATTTTGTTCCAAAGCATGGTGTGTCTCTGTGACAGGAATCTATCCCTCCAGTATGTTCTATTTATTGTTGTGGCAAGATTTAGCTCACGAGACCGAGTGGCTCGCAGCGACTTGGATTTCTTTAGGTGGAGCATGTCCATCAATTCTGAGTTGGACATTGCTTTGTAAGTCAGGCAGAGATCACCTCTGAGTAAGCGATATGCGACTGAGTACAGCTGGAGTATTTCCAGTCGGGCTGCATAGGACATATGTCTGAGGCCAGTAATCCTCTTGGTGAGGTACTTTTGTGATCTTTCCAGCTGTTGGAAGTGTCTTGTGAGGTACATCCCAAATGGGGCATTGTACTCTATGATGGGTCTGATGAGTGATGAGTAGAAGGGCACTATAACCTCTTTATTTCTAGATGTGAATCCTTTAGTAATTAGATGGGCTACATAGAAGGATTTCCTAACTACTTTGGCAATATGATTGTCAAAGGGGAGATTACTATCTACCTGGGTCCCCAGATCTCTTATAACCTCTTCTGTACTAAGGGGGCTGCCACCTATGTGGTAATTCATGGGTGTTTTGTTTTTCACAAACAGGATGACTATGCATTTTTTGGCATTTAGCTTGAGACCATGACTTTGACACCTGGTGTCCGTCTCAGTAAAGCCCTTTTGGAGAATGTCCATGTTAGCCTGAGAGTTAATTATGGCTCCCAGTTTGCAGTCATTGGCGAACTTGGTTAGCCATAGTCTTCCTGTGTTTGCCTGTACTTCTGAGAAGTATATGCTGAACAGTAGGGGTCCCAGGACTGAGCCTTGTGGGACACCACTTGTGACTTGTTTAGAGTTGGACCTGGAGCCCGCTATTCTTACTGTGTGAGTTCTGTCTGTAAGCCAGTTGGCAACCCATCTCGTGACGTAGGGGTTTATATTCAGGCTGGTGAGTTATTCTATAATTCCCGAGTGGGTAATGGTGTCAAAAGCCTTGGCAAGGTCAAGGTAGGCTGTGTGAACTACCTTCCCCTCATCTATGACCTTGGTGACTGTCTCGAAGAAGTCAACCAGGTTTAGTAGGCATCATCTGCCCTTAACAAAACAGAACTGGGTCAGGTCAGGTGTTTGGAGGTTCCCAATGTCTTTGTTAATGAGTTCCATGATGATGTGCTCCATAGCCTTGCAGACAAGGCTAGTCAGGCTTATGGGGCGATAGTTACCAGGGTCAGTTGTGGCCCCTCCTTTGTGGAGCAGAATAACCATTGCTGTGTGCCATTCTATGGGCATGTAGCCTGTGGAGAGGCTGAGGTTGAACAGTGTGTTTAGGTGGGGGGTTAGTTCATTCTGTAGTTCATGCAAGATGCAGCCTGAGACACCATCTGGCCCCATTGATGCTGTGCTTTTGGCTTTTGAAAGGGTTGTTTTCACCTGTGTGTCTGTGATTTCCGGGACACTGCACTTTTCCAGTATTGTTGTTGGCCCTTTTGAGGGTGAGTTGGGGGTGACATTTGCACTGAAAGTATCTGCCAGGATTTTGGCAATATCAGTGGGTTCAGTATATTTTGTGCTATTTTGCATGAGCTCAGAGCATATCTGTGAGTTGCCCCTTAGATTTTTGACATAGCTAAAGAGGGCTTTGTGGTTATCTTTCAAATCCTTGAGTATTTTTCTTTCTAAGTTAGCCTTGGAGGATTTTATGAGGGACCTTAGTTTCTTACTGATACTGATCAGGGATGTCTTTCCTTCTTGGGATTTGCTTTTTTTCTGAACTAGTTTCCTCCTTCTATTGTATAGCCTTTTTATGGCAGGGGTCCACCAGACTGGTTTCCTTCTCTTAGAGGAATGAGTCTTGGATTTGCTAGGGATGGCATGGTCCATGCATCCTTGTAGGTGCTCATACAGTGCATTTGTAAAAGTTCCTACATCTTGGACACTGTTATCCTTTAGCGTGGGGGCTGTGAAACTTACCACCTCTGTCTTAAGTAAGGTGAAGTTTGCTATAGAAAAGTTTTTCATTGTGGTTTCCTTGGTTGGAGGTGGTGGTGTGATGTGGACATCCAGAGTGATTAGTTTATGGTCTGATCTAACCAGTGACGGGTTGAACTCCGGTGTGGAACACCTGTCGCCCATGTTGGTGATGACCAGGTCCAATATGTTTTCACCTCTGGTAGGGGAGTTTACCAGCTAATCCAGGGCATTTGAGTTGATAAATTCCAGGAAGCGCTGGACCTGGGAGTTTGTACTTGATTAGTTTTCTCAGTTAATGATAGGGTAATTGAAATCTCCCAATATCATGGTGTTCGGTAGGACCTTCATGTTTTCCAGTGTCTCCAGAAAGCCGGAGTGGTGGTCTTGGGTCATGGAGGGTGATCTATAGCAGGCCACAATTTGCTTTGCAAATTTCCCTGATGTTAGTTGCACATGGATGATCTCGGAGGTATCATGCTGCACCACTAACCTGGAGGTGTGGGTATCCTTGGTGAATATAGATACACCCCCTCCTTTTGTGTTTCGGTCCATGTTCTGTGGCCAAAATGTGTGGTATGAGTTGTAGCCCAGTAGTGCTGGGGTGCTCTGTGGAGCCTTGAACCAGGTTTCAGTTACTGCACAGATGTCAACGTTCTCTATACTGAGGAGTGCTTCAAGCGTGTGTGTTTTGAGATTTAAACTCCTGGCATTGAGTAGCATAACCCAAATTTTTTTATTTGTGCTGTTTACGGAGGTGGGTTTGACTTTTGAGCATTGTCTAAAAAAGGGAATATGTGGACAGCAAGAGCCTTGGCCAGTATTTGAGAGCCTAGGGGTGACAGGTGCAAGCCGTCAATTATGAAGCAACATGGCTTGTCGAGCATGTTGTCCCAGACTGACAGACACTGGACCCCTTTGAATGACACCAGAAGCTTAGCCAATTGTTGAAATTGATCATTTTTTCTTTATACTGCGGTATTATTTTTGGTGAGGGCAGGATGCTACTCAGGGTCAGGGTCATACCAGCCTGGGCTACATGATCAGAGAACTCTTCCATGTCTCTTTTCATGTAGTCCAGGGAGGTACGTCTCAGGTCATTCACACCAACATGAACAATGGCAGAGTCATATTTGTACTTGTTCTGGAGTGACCTGAGTGCTTATGTTATGTGGCAGATTCTGGCTCCCGACAGGCAGCTAACAGTAAGTATCAGGAGGTACGTCTCAGGTCATTCACACCAACATGAATTTAGCTATATAATTGCATCTCTTGTATATGTTAATGTTTTGTGGTAGGAAGAGAGGGTTGTCTGTGTACATGAGGCAGTTGTAACATTGCCTCAGGATACCCATGTTCACCAGCTGGACTGGAGAGTATACTTGAA